>NC_057808.1:149716078-149716351 GCF_018294505.1 Triticum aestivum | reverse complement strand
TCTACCTATTTATATGTGGGCATCCCGAAAACGAAATCGCAGTCTCCCGTAACCCTAAATCGCCTCTCCGCGGGCGGACGTGTCCAGCCGCCGCCGGACAAAACGCGCCGCCGCTCCCGGCCAGTGGCATCGCGCCACGTCACCCCCGCCGCCGTCTCCACCGCGCCAGGCCCGCCGGGCCCGGATCGGGCCCGCGGGGCCCATCTCCGCCGCCGCGCGCCCGCGAGCGCGCCCTCGCCTCCCGCCACCCGTAGCTCGCCGTGGCTCGCCGCC
>NC_057808.1:149706096-149715818 GCF_018294505.1 Triticum aestivum | reverse complement strand
GTGCTCCGCCACCGGCCGCCGCCGCCGCTCCCCTGCGCCCCCTCGTCCTCTCCCGTCGCCGGCCTCCTCCCTTCTCCTCCCGCCGGCAAGCCGCGCCGCCGCCTCGGCCGCGCCCGAGCCCGAGACGACGCCGGCCCCGATCCCATCTGGGTCAACGGAGGTTGACTCCCGAAACCCTAGTTTTTTTCCGCCAAGTCCTCATTTATTCTCAGCAACTTGCTATGTTCCCGATGCCGTAACTCTGTGCATGTAGCTCTGATTCGCGCGTATAATATGTCAAATTGTTCGTCTCATGATGCTCTTCATTTCGTTCAATTGCACCATTTTCATTAGAGGTCATCTTGATGCCCAAATCTTCGTTGGAAGAGGGCTAGTTGCTGTTAATCTCTGGTTCTTATCAGAACTTGGAGATTTGTCATTTTTGTATCATTTATTCTGTGCATCTTTTGAGCATGAGCTCTACATGTGTTTTGAAGTATGCCATGCCGTCTTTCCAGTGGTGTAGACCATGTAATTTTGTGATCTTTGTGGTGACTAGCACAAGCATGCAAAGTAGGTCCCGTAATAATTCTGATTTCAGGGACTTAGTGATTTCTCTAAGTCTTTGTCTGCTGTAATTTTGTTGCCATGTAAACTTGATGCTACAGAAAGATCCAGGCATATTTTGGAGATGTTCAGTAAGGATGTTTTGTAGAAATAGTTGTAATGGATCCATTCCTGCAATTATTTGCAAATTTAGAGTACCATAGTATGACTCAATATTGCTCTACTTTTGCTATAAAATATTTCTGGCAGATTCTTTACATGATATGCATTTTTGCCAAGCTTATTGTTGTTGATCCATACATGCTATGTAATTGTTCTTGCCATGGATAGCTTCATAAACATGCCATATTGCTGTAGGAATGCTTGGTTTGTCATGAATTACTCTGTAGTGAGTGCATCAAGCTCACAAAGAGGTCTACATATTAATATTTCTGCCATGCTCTGTTTTCTGCTAAGTCTGAAACCTGATAACGAAACTTGCTATGTTTACATGCTTGCCATCATATCTTCTTGTCCTTTTTGGCTTATGGTCAGTAAGGGACTTTTGTCATGTGCATTCAGTAGAACACTACCATGCCTTGTTTTGCTATGTTAAGTTCTTGTAGCATGTTGATTTCATGCTCTGAACATTGCTACCTGATGCTGATTTCTGCCATGTCCAGTTTTTCACTAAGTCTGTGAACCTGTAATCTTTTGCACTTTTGCCATGCTTGTTTGAGCTTGATATGTTGTGAACTAGCCGTAGCTCAGTGTTCATCTTTTGTCAAGCATCTCCTGTAGATTACTGCCATGTGCTTTTTTGCTATGTTGGGGTGATGTAGCATTGTTACTTGTTGTATGTTAAGTGCTAACTTGCTGTTTATCGCAGATTAGTGTCATTCTTGTTTTGGTTGCCATTTGCAAACCGTGCATCCGATTCCGGCGATCTTTATATTGATTTCGACCGAAATCTTCTCATCTTTCCAGTGGCATGCTTGGTTTGCCAAGTTACTGCCATGCTCATCATTTTCCTTCCGGAGCACGCATATGCATCGCATATCATATCTTGCATATCATACATGCTTTGCATCATGTTGCTTGCGCATTTCTTGTTGTTGATTGTGGTTCCGTTTGTTTGTGTTCTTGTTTTGGGTAGAGCCGGGAGACGAGTTCGTGAACGAGGAACCTGTCGAGTACGCTTACGAGGATCAAGCTTTCGACAACTCTGAGAATCTTGCAGGCAAGATGACCACCCCTCGAAATCACTTCTATCTTTGCTATGCTAGATGTTCGCTCTATTGCCATGCTCGCTACCTATCACTTGCTATATCATGTCTCCTATTTTCAGCCATGTCAGCCCCTAACCATCCTTTCCTAGCAAACCGTTGTTTGGCTATGTTACCGCTTTTGCTCAGCCCCTCTTATAGCGTTGCTAGTTGCAGGTGAAGTTGAAGTTTGTTCCATGTCGGAACATGGACATGTTGGGATATCACAATATCTCTTATTTAATTAATGTATCTATATATTTTGGTAAAGGATGGAAGGCTCGGCCTTATGCCTGGTGTTTTGTTCCACTCTTGCCGCCCTAGTTACTGTTTAACCGGGATTATGTTCCTTGAGTTTGCGTTCCTTACGCGGTCGGGTGATTTATGGGACCCCCTTGACAGTTCGCCTTGAATAAAACTCCTCCAGCAAGGCCCAACCTTGGTTTTACCATTTGCGACCTATACCTTTTTCCCCCGGGTTTTCTAGAGCACGAGGGTCATCTTTATTTTAAACCCCCGGGCCAGTGCTCCTCTGAGTATTGGTCCAAACTGTCAGTCGCCGGTGGCCACCAGGGGCAACTTTGGTCTGGCCTATCGGAAGCTTGGACAATCCGGTGTGCCCTGAGAACGAGATATGTGCAGCTCCTATCGGGATTTGTCGGCACATTCGGGAGGCTTTGCTGGTCTTGTTTTACCATTGTCGAGATGTCTTGTAAACTGGGATTCCGAGACTGATCGGGTCTTTCCGGGAGAAGGTTTATCCTTCGTTGACCGTGAGAGCTTATGATGGGCTAAGTTGGGACACCCCTGCAGGGTATTATCTTTCGAAAGCCGTGCCCGCGGTTATGAGGCAGATGGGAATTTGTTAATGTCTGGTTGTAGATAACTCGTCACTTGACCCAATTAAAATACACCAAGCGCGTGTGTAGCCGTGATGGTCTCTTCTCGGCGGAGTCCGGGAAGTGAACACGGTCTGTGTTATGTTTGACGTAAGTAGGTGTTCAGGACCTCTTCTTGGTCATTGCTAGATGACGTCCTCTCCTTTGCTTCTCTTCTCGCTCTCTTTTGCGCAAGTTAGCCACCATATATGCTTTTGTCGCTGCAGCTCCACCTTTTGCACCATTCCCCCCTTTAAGCTTAAATAGTCTTGATCTCGCGGGCGTGAGATTGCTGAGTCCCCGTGACTCACAGATACTTCCAACAACAGTTGCAGGTGCCGACGATGCCAGTGCAGTCGATGGCGTCGATCTCAAGTGGGAGTTCGACGAGGAACGTGGTCGTTACTATGTGTCTTTTCCTGATGATCAGTAGTGGTGCCCAGTTGGGTCGATCGGGGATCTAGCATTTGGGGTTGTCTTATTTCATCTGGATTTTGACCGTAGCCGGTCTTTATGATTGTATCTTGGATGATGTATGAATGATATTTATGTATTGTGTGAAGTGGCGATTGTAAGCCAACTCTTTATCCCATTCTTGTTCATTACATGGGATTGTGTGAAGATGACCCTTCTTGCGACAAAACCACTATGCGGTTATGCCTCTAAGTCGTGCCTCGACACGTGGGAGATATAGCCGCATCGTGGGCGTTACAAGTTGGTAATCAGAGCCATCCCCGACTTAGGAGCCCCCTGCTTGATCGAATCGCTGACGTTGTTGAGTCTAGAACAAAAATTTTGAGTCTTAGGATTATATATATCGGAGAGCAGGATTCTTTTTACTCCTCAGTCCCTTCGTCGCTCTGGTGAGGTCTCCTGACGTAGAAGTTTTGACTATTCTCTCCTCAAATTTCACAAAAAAAAAATTTAGGATCACGTGGGTATCTTGGAGTCGTTCCGATGGATTTGTGACGAGAACATTGTTCTTGGTGCCTCCTGTCATTTAGGGGTTGTGGCAGTGTCCCGGGGAGTTGAGCTCCGAGGTGTTGTCGTCACAATTTTATCGTTGCAGTTATGGAATACCTGAGTTTCGCCGACATCGAAATCTCTTTTATGCAGTTGTTGGTGAGATTACCTCGACGGCACCCAGTACTGGGGCGGGAGTTCGGGAGTATTGCCATAACTTGTATAACGGATGTTTTTCGAAGGTTGAGGTAAACGATTTCCGAAGGTTTCTTGGTTATGTGTTGACGGATGGATACAGCTGGATCTAGGGATTGTTAGTTTGGGTGATATATATTTGTGTCCCCTGTATCCCCTACACCAGATTGCATAACCAGAAAGTTTCGGGAGTTCATAAGTGGGAATTCAAGTAGCCTTAGGATATCTTTCCGACAGACGCATGATATGAGATTGGGGTTCGACGTCTAGTGGTCCGCCTGTATACGGATGATTTTATAGTGGTCTCGTTGTGTCTTAAAGAGTCCATGGCTTTGCCGACTCGGGGACGCTTCGTATGTCATGTGCACAGCCTTGTACATGATGGTGCTGTACGATTGAGCCCGTGTGGGCCCCACCACGAAAACTTCGGACGAAATATCTATCATATGTTTGTTCCGGCTTATTCTGCAAGCCAACACTTTGTTTTATTTTGTATTGTGGTATTCGAGTTACTTCGAATTCATATGTTCATTCCATATCTTTCTCAAGTGGCTTCTCAACTTATGGAAATGTGATGTTTTACTACGGAATTCATTCGTTCATCTTCGTGCGAATGTTTATTGTGAAGACTATATGTTGCAATTTCTATCCGTTGATTCTACTTCTCTTTTGTCTATCAAGATGCTAACAGATGTCACCCTCTTCAGGATGGCTCCGCCAACGCGTCAGAATCCGGATCGCAATGAAGGGAGTCAAGCAAACCCTCCGCCACCACCTCCACCTCCGGAGGCATGGCAAGCAATCATGGCAGCCACCAACGCCAATGCTCAGATGATTCTGCAACTCTTGCAAGAACGTACTCAAGGGCAAGGCAATCAAGGCAATCAAGGTCAAGGCAACAATCAGTTTCACTTTGCCACTCTCAACCAGTTTCTCGCAAATCAGCCCAAGTCTTTCAGCTACTGTGCCGAGGCCACGGATGCCGATGATTGGCTCGTGGACATCAACAAGCATTTTGAATCTAGCAATGTCAGAACTGAGGACTTTGTCAAGTTCGCTTCTTTCCAGCTCAAGGACCAAGCTGCTGATTGGTTTCAGCAATACAAAGATTCCAGAGGAGGTTGTGTGATCACTTGGACTGACTTCTGTCGGGACTTCAAAGCGCACCACATTCCACAAAGTGTTGTTGAGAGCAAGCGTGAGGAGTTCCGCAATCTCAAGCAAGGAAACATGTCTGTGTATCAATACAACATTCAATTTCAGAAACTTGCTCGCTTCGCTAAACAAGACGTTCCTGATGAGAAGAGCATGATCTATCACTTCAGAGGTGGCCTTAAAGAGGATCTGCAGTTAGCTCTCGTTCTTGTTGAGCCTACTCAGTTTGATCAATTCTACAATATGGCACTGAAGCAAGAGGCTGCCCAGCTCAAGTGTGAGGCTTCTAAGAAGAGTGTCAGAGACGCAGTTCAGTCTTCTTCTTCCTCACTTGTGACAGCTAAGCAACAGAAGTTCTGGTTGCCTCCTCCTCCTCCGTTTCGTCAGCCGTACCAGCAGAAGAACAAAGGTGGCCATGGTTCTTCAAACTCTTCCAACTCTGGCTATCAGAACAAGTCTCAGAATCAAGCTCCCAAGTCCAATGCTCCTTATCACCGTCCACTCTCAGAGGTGACTTGCAACAAATGTCAGCAGAAAGGTCACTATGCTAACAAGTGCTTCAACCAGAGGCGTCTTCCTCCTCCTCCTCCTGTCAGATCTTCCAGCAATGAAGTGGTCAAGCATAATCCAAAGTTTGCAAAGGTGAACATGTTGAATGCAGCTCAAGCGGAGGAATCTACTAATGTGATAATGGGTAATCTTCCTGTTAATGATATTCCTGCAAAAGTTCTTTTTGATACTGGTGCATCTCTTTCTTTCATATCAAGACCTTTTGCATCCAAGCATGAATTGCATTTCCAAGGATTGCCTAGGCCGTTAGCAGTTGTCTCTCCAGGCAAATGCATGAATGCAAGTTCCATGGTTCCGAATGTTACCATCAAGATGGGCGATTATGCATTTCAGTCTTCTCCAATTGTTCTTGGTGATTCGGATATTGACCTTATTCTCGGGATGGACTGGCTTTCTAAGCACAAGGCTCAACTTGATTGTGCTGCCAGAGAAATTCAATTGACACACTCGTCTGAGGATGTGATTACTTTTGCCGCTCGTGATGAAACCATTCGGTTTTTCTCTCTCAATGAGAAGGGCGAGTTGGATGCCATCTCTCAAATTCCAGTCGTTTGCGAGTATCAAGATGTTTTTCCAGAAGAGCTTCCGGGTATGCCTCCGCACCGGCCAGTTGAGTTCGTTATCGAACTAGAGCCTGGTACTGTACCCGTTTGCAAGCGTCCATACAAGCTTGGACCTAACGAGCTGAAGGAATTGAAGAAGCAGCTCAATGAACAAGAACGTCTGGGTTTGATCAGACCGAGTTCTTCTCCATGGGGTTGTGGTGTTCTTTTTGTCAAGAAGAAGGATGGCACGGACCTACTTTGTGTCGACTACCGTCCATTGAACAAGAAGACAATCAAGAACAAGTACCCACTTCCCAACATCAATGAGCTATTTGAGCAACTCAAGGGCGCTAAAGTATTCTCGAAGCTTGACCTTCGTATGGGTTATCATCAGATTCGCATTCGTGAAGAAGATATTCCCAAGACAGCATTCAGAACAAGCTTTGGTTCTTATGAATATACTGTCGTGTCTTTCGGCCTTGTAAATGCTCCTCCGGTGTTCTCTCGGATGATGAATTTCATCTTCAACCCTTATACCAATGAATTTGTTCTGGTGTATCTCGATGATATCTTGGTCTTCTCCAAGAATAAGCAGGATCATGCCAAACATTTGCGATTGGTGCTCGACAAGCTCAGAGAGTATCAATTCTATGCGAAGTTCTCCAAATGTGAGTTCTGGCTCGATGAAGTTCTTTTCCGTGGTCACATCATCTCCGCCAAAGGCATCGCTGTAAACCCCGAGAAGGTGTCCGCAGTTCTGGATTGGGAACCTCCTCAAAATGTCAAGCAGCTCCGCAGTTTTCTGGGTCTTGCAAGCTATTGCCGAAGATTCGTTGAGAATTTTTCCAAGATTGCAAAGCCTCTTTCCAACCTCCTACAGAAGCATGTGAAGTATGTCTGGTCTCCTGAGTGTGACGTTGCTTTCAACACTCTCAAACAGAAACTAGTCACAGCTCCTGTCTTGACTCCTCCTGATGAATCCAAGCCGTATGAAGTTTTCTGTGATGCTTCTCTCCAAGGTCTCGGTGTTGTGTTAATGCAAGAGAAGAAAGTTGTGGCTTATACCTCTCGGCAGTTGAAGCCCAACGAGAAGAACTACCCCACTCACGATCTTGAGTTGGCGGCAGTTGTCCATGCATTGGTTACGTGGAGACATCTCTTGTTGGGAAGACAAGTGGACATTTTCACTGATCACAAGAGTCTCAAGTATATCTTCACTCAGCCCAACCTCAACCTCAGGCAGACTCGATGGGTCGAAATGATTCAAGAGTACAATCCGAGTATCGAGTATACTCCAGGCAAAGCAAATGTCATTGCAGATGCTTTAAGCAGGAAAGCTTATTGCAATAGCTTAATTCTCAAGCCTTTCCAACCGGATCTTTGTGAAGCTTTCCGCAAGCTGAATCTCCAAGTTGTTCCTCAAGGCGTTCTTGCCAACCTCATAGTATCTCCTACTTTGGAAGATCAAATTCGTGAGGCACAACTCCTTGATGCCATGGTGAAGAAGGTGAAACGTGGTATCGACAAGGGTCTTTCCAAATACAAGTGCTATCGCATTGATGACAGAGACACTTTGTTCTTCGAGGACCGGTTTGTGGTTCCGAAAGGTGATCTAAGGAAAGTCATAATGAACGAGGCGCACAATTCTCTCCTTTCCATTCATCCTGGAAGTACGAAGATGTATCATGACCTCAAGCAGTCGTATTGGTGGACTCGAATGAAGCGAGAAATTGCGCAATTCGTGAATGAATGTGATGTCTGCCGAAGAGTGAAAGCAGAACACCAACGACCAGCTGGTCTCCTCCAACCTCTTGCTATTCTGGAATGGAAGTTTGATCATATCGAAATGGACTTCGTGACTGGATTTCCCAAGTCCAAGCGCGGAAATGATGCTATCTTCGTTGTCATTGACAAGCTCTCTAAAGTGGCTCATTTCCTTCCTATCAAAGAATCCATCACAGCAGCTCAGCTGGCAGAGCTCTACACCTCCAGAATTATCTCCTTGCACGGCATTCCACAATTGATTTCTTCAGATCGTGGAAGCATCTTCACCTCTAAGTTCTGGGACTCCTTCCAGAAGGCCATGGGCACTAATATTCGCTTCAGCACAGCTTTCCACCCTCAAACTAGTGGCCAAGTCGAGCGAGTCAATCAAATTCTTGAAGATATGCTCAGGGCTTGTGTCATTTCCTTTGGCATGAAATGGGAAGATTGTCTTCCTTATGTTGAATTCTCCTACAACAACAGCTTCCAAGCGAGTTCGGGCAAAGCCCCATTCGAGATTCTCTATGGCAGAAAGTGCCGTACTCCTCTTAATTGGTCAGAGCCTGGTGAACGCCAACTTCTTGGCAATGACTTAATCACGGAAGCTGAAGAGATGTGTAAAGTCATCCGTGATAATCTCAAAGCCGCGCAATCGCGCCAGAAGAGTTACTATGATAGTAAGCACCGTGATTTGGCTTTCGAGATCGGAGACCATGTCTACCTCCGCGTCTCTCCAATGAAAGGCACTCGTCGTTTCGGTATCAATGGGAAGCTTGCCCCTAGATACGTGGGTCCTTTCAAGATCATTGGCAAAAGAGGCGACCTCGCCTATCAACTTGAGCTTCCTTCCAACTTCGCGAACGTGCACGATGTGTTCCACGTGTCACAGCTCCGCAAGTGCTTCAAGACGCCTGAGCGCACTATCGACTTCAAAGAGATTGACCTCCAAGAAGATTTGTCTTATCATGAGCACCCAGTTGCTATTCTTGAAGAAACTGAGCGCAAGACTCGCAACAAGTCTATCAAATTCCTGAAAGTGAAGTGGTCGCACCATTCCGACCGGGAAGCCACCTGGGAACGCGAGGACCATCTCCGTTCTGAATATCCGGAGTTCTTTCAGTCCTAGATCTCGGGACGAGATCCTCTCGTAGTGGTGGAGTGTTGTAACACCCTGCATGTAACTTGCCATATTTGTAACTCCGACTCTTGCCATTTCCGGCTATGTGATATGTTTTTCCCTCCGTTGTCGGGTTTTGTCTTTCGTTTTGTATTTTGTCATGTCATGCATTTTCATATCATGTCATCATGTGCATTGCATTCGCATACGTGTTCGTCTCATGCATCCGAGCATTTTCCCCGTTGTCCGTTTTCCAATCCGGCGCTCCTATCTCCTTCGGTGCACCCCTCTAGTTTTCTTTCGTGTGCGTGTGTCAAACTTTCTCGGAATGGACCGAGGCTTGTCAAGTGGCTTTATTATACCACCCGGAGACTACCGGTCAAGTTTCGTTCCATTCGGAGGTCGTTTGGTACTCCAACGGTTAACCGGGCCTCCGCTATGTCCATTTGAGTGTCCAGCAAAAACCCCCTCCAAATCCAGCCCAAAGCCCACCAAACTCTCTTCCATGCTCTAGGTCGTTCGATCACGATCGTGTGGGCGAAAACCGCACCTCATTTGGAGCCTCCTAGCTCCCTCTACCTATTTATATGTGGGCATCCCGAAAACGAAATCGCAGTCTCCCGTAACCCTAAATCGCCTCTCCGCGGGCGGACGTGTCCCGCCGCCGCCGGACAAAACGCGCCGCCGCTCCCGGCCAGTGGCATCGCGCCACGTCACCCCCGCCGCCGTCTCCACCGCGCCAGGC
>NC_057808.1:149645708-149705085 GCF_018294505.1 Triticum aestivum | reverse complement strand
CTCCGCCACCGGCCGCCGCCGCCGCTCCCCTGCGCCCCCTCGTCCTCTCCCGTCGCCGGCCTCCTCCCTTCTCCTCCCGCCGGCAAGCCGCGCCGCCGCCTCGGCCGCGCCCGAGCCCGAGACGACGCCGGCCCCGATCCCATCTGGGTCAACGGAGGTTGACTCCCGAAACCCTAGTTTTTTTTCGCTAAGTCCTCATTTATTCTCAGCAACTTGCTATGTTCCCGATGCCGTAACTTTGTGCATGTAGCTCCGATTCGCGCGTATAATATGTCACATTGTTCGTCTCATGATGCTCTTCATTTCGTTAAATTGCACCATTTTCATTAGAGGTCATCTTGATGCCCAAATCTTCGTTGGAAGAGGGCTAGTTGCTGTTAATCTCTGGTTCTTATCAGAACTTGGAGATTTGTCATTTTTGTATCATTTATTCTGTGCATCTTTTGAGCATGAGCTCTACATGTGTTTTGAAGTATGCCATGCCGTCTTTCCAGTGGTGTAGACCATGTAATTTTGTGATCTTTGTGGTGACTAGCACAAGCATGCAAAGTAGGTCCCGTAATAATTCTGATTTCAGGGACTTAGTGATTTCTCTAAGTCTTTGTCTGCTGTAATTTTGTTGCCATGTAAACTTGATGCTACAGAAAGATCCACGCATATTTTGGAGATGTTCAGTAAGGATGTTTTGTAGAAATAGTTGTAATGGATCCATTCCTGCAATTATTTGCAAATTTAGAGTACCATAGTATGACTCAATATTGCTCTACTTTTGCTATAAAATATTTCTGGCAGATTCTTTACATGATATGCATTTTTGCCAAGCTTATTGTTGTTGATCCATACATGCTATGTAATTGTTCTTGCCATGGATAGCTTCATAAACATGCCATATTGCTGTAGGAATGCTTGGTTTGTCATGAATTACTCTGTAGTGAGTGCATCAAGCTCACAAAGAGGTCTACATATTAATATTTCTGCCATGCTCTGTTTTCTGCTAAGTCTGAAACCTGATAACGAAACTTGCTATGTTTACATGCTTGCCATCATATCTTCTTGTCCTTTTTGGCTTATGGTCAGTAAGGGACTTTTGTCATGTGCATTCAGTAGAACACTACCATGCCTTGTTTTGCTATGTTAAGTTCTTGTAGCATGTTGATTTCATGCTCTGAACATTGCTACCTGATGCTGATTTCTGCCATGTCCAGTTTTTCACTAAGTCTGTGAACCTGTAATCTTTTGCACTTTTGCCATGCTTGTTTGAGCTTGATATGTTGTGAACTAGCCGTAGCTCAGTGTTCATCTTTTGTCAAGCATCTCCTGTAGATTACTGCCATGTGCTTTTTTGCTATGTTGGGGTGATGTAGCATTGTTACTTGTTGTATGTTAAGTGCTAACTTGCTGTTTATCGCAGATTAGTGTCATTCTTGTTTTGGTTGCCATTTGCAAACCGTGCATCCGATTCCGGCGATCTTTATATTGATTTCGACCGAAATCTTCTCATCTTTCCAGTGGCATGCTTGGTTTGCCAAGTTACTGCCATGCTCATCATTTTCCTTCCGGAGCACGCATATGCATCGCATATCATATCTTGCATATCATACATGCTTTGCATCATGTTGCTTGCGCATTTCTCGTTGTTGATTGTGGTTCCGTTTGTTTGTGTTCTTGTTTTGGGTAGATCCGGGAGACGAGTTCGTGAACGAGGAACCTGTCGAGTACGCTTACGAGGATCAAGCTTTCGACAACTCTGAGAATCTTGCAGGCAAGATGACCACCCCTCGAAATCACTTCTATCTTTGCTATGCTAGTTGTTCGCTCTATTGCCATGCTCACTACCTATCACTTGCTATATCATGTCTCCTGTTTTCAGCCATGTCAGCCCCTAACCATCCTTTCCTAGCAAACCGTTGTTTGGCTATGTTACCGCTTTTGCTCAGCCCCTCTTATAGCGTTGCTAGTTGCAGGTGAAGTTGAAGTTTGTTCCATGTCGGAACATGGACATGTTGGGATATCACAATATCTCTTATTTAATTAATGTATCTATATATTTTGGTAAAGGATGGAAGGCTCGGCCATATGCCTGGTGTTTTGTTCCACTCTTGCCGCCCTAGTTACTGTTTAACCGGGATTATGTTCCTTGAGTTTGCGTTCCTTACGCGGTCGGGTGATTTATGGGACCCCCTTGACAGTTCGCCTGGAATAAAACTCCTCCAGCAAGGCCCAACCTTGGTTTTACCATTTGCGACCTATACCTTTTTCCCCCGGGTTTTCTAGAGCCCGAGGGTCATCTTTATTTTAAACCCCCGGGCCAGTGCTCCTCTGAGTATTGGTCCAAACTGTCAGTCGCCGGTGGCCACCAGGGGCAACTTTGGTCTGGCCTATCGGAAGCTTGGACAATCCGGTGTGTCCTGAGAACGAGATATGTGCAGCTCCTATCGGGATTTGTCGGCACATTCGGGAGGCTTTGCTGGTCTTGTTTTACCATTGTCGAGATGTCTTGTAAACCGAGATTCCGAGACTGATCGGGTCTTTCCGGGAGAAGGTTTATCCTTCGTTGACCGTGAGAGCTTATGATGGGCTAAGTTGGGACACCCCTGCAGGGTATTATCTTTCGAAATCCGTGCCCGCGGTTATGAGGCAGATGGGAATTTGTTAATGTCCGGTTGTAGATAACTCGTCACTTGACCCAATTAAAATACACCAAGCGCGCGTGTAGCCGTGATGGTATCTTCTCGGCGGAGTCCGGGAAGTGAACACGGTCTGTGTTATGTTTGAAGTAAGTAGGTGTTCAGGACCTCTTCTTGGTCATTGCTAGATGACGTCCTCTCCTTTGCTTCTCTTCTCGCTCTCTTTTGTGCAAGTTAGCCACCATATATGCTTTTGCCGCTGCAGCTCCACCTCTTTGCACCATTCCCCCCTTTAAGCTTAAATAGTCTTGATCTCGCGGGCGTGAGATTGCTGAGTCCCCGTGACTCACAGATACTTCCAACAACAGTTGCAGGTGCCGACGATGCCAGTGCAGTCGATGGCGTCGATCTCAAGTGGGAGTTCGACGAGGAGCGTGGTCGTTACTATGTGTCTTTTCCTGATGATCAGTAGTGGTGCCCAGTTGGGTCGATCGGGGATCTAGCATTTGGGGTTGTCTTATTTCATCTGGATTTTGACCGTAGCCGGTCTTTATGATTGTATTTTGGATGATGTATGAATGATATTTATGTATTGTGTGAAGTGGCGATTGTAAGCCAACTCTTTATCCCATTCTTGTTCATTACATGGGATTGTGTGAAGATGACCCTTCTTGCGACAAAACCACTATGCAGTTATGCCTCTAAGTCGTGCCTCGACACGTGGGAGATATAGCCGCATCGTGGGCGTTACAGTACGGCCCGCTGACTTAGCCACGCCGAGGGCCGCAGGCAGGCAAGTCTGGGGACCCCCGTTCCCAGAACGCCGACTCCTCCTTGGCGGCGAATCTCGGGTGCACACAAGAAAGTTACCTGTGGCGACGCGGAGCGCCTCCTCCTTGGCGGCGAGCTGCGCCTAGAGCTGTTGGAGCTTCTCCAGGAGCCGGTTAAAGACACCGACCCGGTAGGAGTCAAATTGCTACAAGGAACGATGATCAACACAAAACAACAGTTTAAGAGTCTACCCAACTACTACGTAGTTGGCCCGAATCTCGGGGGCTACACCCAGTGGGTGCACTAGCGCGCCCCCACCAGAGAGCAGCAAAAACGAAAAGGCAAAAGATGAAGGGGAAGACTTACCATCATGGCGCGGTCCAGCTGTCGGCGTCCTGCGAACGGGGGTACCCAGACTTGCCTACCTGCGGCCCATGACGCGGCTCCACCAACGGCCTGGTACGACCCATCTTTAGCAGCAACCACTCAAGACCCTCGCGAATGGGCCAAGCCTCGCGAGGCGGATGTCACATCCCTAGCTTCTCGTATTGCACTAGGCTAGCTTGGTTGCTGCATCATGTCTAAATTTCATTTAAAGTTGAATTGGGGATTGTTAAACCCTAGCACCAAATGAATTCAACTAGGTTCAAAATAAAAATATTTTCAATGAACCCAAAATGCCCTTCAAAAATGTTCATTATTTATGGAAAAAGGTTAAAATCTTTACCAGAGGTCATGCACATTTTTCCAAGCCATTTATGGTCTTTGAATTAATCCATATTGTATTTGAATTGGGGCATTTAAATACTATTAATATTTTCTAATGCTCCAACAATTCTGAAAATAGTTAAGGGCCTCTGTAATAATGCGTTTAATGCCCACAATTATTTTCAGGATTTATTAAAATGATTTGGGCTATAAACTAAATCAAAACAAAATAACAAAAATAGAAAAGCAAAACAAATTATTGTTAGAGAGAGAGAGAACTGACCTGGCCGGCCCAGTGGACAGCCCAGCCCACTGGCCTGGTGCCAGTCATCGCCTACCTCTGCCAGTAGGCAGAGGAGGGAGACAGCGCACGCGCGCGCGAGGCGCCACGCCGTCACCTGCTTGCCGCCGAGCCGCTGGACGCGTGGATGAGCTCCTCCTCGTCACCACGCACCCCCTGGAACCCCCTCGCTCACTGCCTCGTCCCCATCCCCTCCTCTGGTTCTCTCCCCTGCACCGCCCAAATGCCGCTCGCCGTCGCCGTAGCTACTGCCCTCGCCGGGCCCCGTTGCCGTGTCCCACTGGTCCGCCGTCGATCACCGCTTCACCAAGCCGAAGGACGCACCCGCGGGACGCTTGAAAAGACGCCACCGTCTTCGTTCCCACCGCCGGCCGCCGGAGATCCCCCTCGATGCTCTGCTCGCTCTGGTGCCTCCGCGAGCTCGCCGAGGCCACCGCTGCACCCGCTGTGAGCTTCTGTGTCGTTTCCCCCTCTCCCCTGGCTCGTTTTCTTCCTCTAACATCGATGCCGTCGGAGCCGAGAGCTCTTCGCCGCCGGCCATGTCGCCGCCGAGGCCACCGTTGCCTAGAGCTGCAACCCCCAGGAGGCCGTAGCACCCCTCCTTGCCTCCTGTCGTGCTCCCTAACACCGAAACCCAGTTCACCCGAACTCCGGCCGCCGCCTTAAAGCTCGCCGTCAGCGACTCCGGCCACCTTAGGCCCGGCTGCCACCACCGCTCGACGCGCGCCTGCGAGAGCTCTCCAGCGAGCCCAAGAACGGCCTCGTCCGTGCCCTGTGGGCGATTTCCGAGCCGCGCCGCCGTCTCGGGGTTCGCGGGCATCATTTCGCCGGTGAGTTTGACCCGTTCGACCCGGTGTTTGACCTCCCTGGGGTCAATACATGTGGGCCCCGCCCCTAACCAGTTTAGTTTAGCACTAACTACAACCTACAGACACTGACAGTGGGCCAAGTGCCTGTTAACTTGATTAGTTAACCTTAATTAACATTGTGAGTTAGTTGAGTCACTGACGTGTGGACCCCACACGTCAGGTTTGACCTGGAACAGCCGCTGTTGACTTGCTGACGTCATCCTGACGTAGTGCTGACGCAGTAATTTAATTACTGGAATTATGTTTATACAGGAAATTCCAGAAAATGTTTAAAACTTCAAAAATCCATAGAAATTATTCTATAACTCCAAATGAAATAATTTATATATGAAAAATGATCAGAAAAATCCAATCTATCCACCTGTACTGTTTTCATGCATGGTAGAAAAATTTATGGCTGCTGTTTAGGACAAATCATGTAAATGACATTTGAATTTCCACATATGAAGTTTGAATTTGAACCTAAGGTTCAAACCAACTCCATTTAATATGTTGCTAGTTGCATTAGCTCAAAACACATTCATATTGCCATGTCATAGCATGCATCATATTGTGCATTGCATTGATCGTGTTTCTTCTCTGTTTGCCAGTGTTGTCCCCTCTCAGTAGACGTTGCTTCGACGATGCGATCAATGACACCGATGAAGAGCTATACTATCTTCGGAAGTGTCAGGCAAGCAAAACCCGCCCGCTCATTCCGATACAATCCCACTCTCTCGCTCCTGCTCTCTTTTACTACATTAGGACAACAACGATTCATCCGTTACTTGCTGCGGTAGTTGAACCCCTTATCCTCTGCATGACCTGTCATTGCCACAGTAAATAGATGAAACCCACTAGCATGAGTATTAGTTGTTTGAGCCCTGATGTGCCTACTCATTCATGCTTGTTTGTCATGCCTGCTACTGCTTAGAGTTGAGTCAGGTCTGATTCATCGAGGATGAATTGGAATGTGGTGAACATGTCCTACTGTTGAGAGCTAAGTGTGTGAACACGATTTAGTAAAGGTAGCGGTGAGAGGCCATGTAGAAGTACATGGTGGGTCGTCTCATTGAAGCCGTCCTCAGGAACTGAGTTCTGTGTTTGTGATCCATGAACAGTTACTACCACACATTGGAATGCTTAAGTGCCCCTCTCGACTTATTAATCAACTTGATCTCTGTCCAGGAGTTGCAACTAGTTTCTGGTGTTTGTAGGTTCTGTTAGTAGTCTACCAAGTGGTACCCGGTACAGGTGGGCTTGGTACAAGTGGTACCCGGTACCCGGTACCCGGTACAGGTAGTCCGCTACAGCCCGGTTCACCGGAGTCCTGCTAGCCCAACACTACTGCTCCGGAACACTTGACTGGCCGGCATGTGATTCACTTCCTTCCTGTGTCTGTCCCTTCGGGGAAATGTCACGCGGTGACATCCGGAGTCCTGCCTAGCCTGCTACAGCCCGGCTCACCGGAGTCCTGTTAGCCCAGTGCTACAGCCCGGATTCGCACGCTGCTGACCGACATGCTCGATGTTGATTCATGTATGCGTGTCCCCGTAAGTTAGTGCCACTTTGGGTTCACGACTAGTCATGTTGGCCTGGTTTCTCTGTCATATGGATGCTAGCGACACTATCATATACGTGAGCCAAAAGACGCAAACGGTCCCGGGCCATGGTAAGGCGACACCCGTGGGAATACCGTGCGTGAGGCCGCAAAGTGATATGAGGTGTTACCGGCTAGATCGATGTGACTTGGAATCGGGGTCCTGACAGCGGACGACACCAAGACCTCCTTAGGGGCAGCCTCACTAGGCTAGCTCCCGAGGAGCAGAGATATCTATGCAAGGGGCACCTCGCGAGGTTCACGTGACATGGGCCATGATGACCAAGGCCAGGCGGGCACAGTGTACCAGTTTCCTCTTTGGTGCTAAAGAGGTAGGCACAGGTGAGGAGTCCCGAGGCATCAGGCAATGGTTTCCATATCGGTGCAACGAGACCAAGACTAGCGGGACGGCAGGACAGAGGTCATCGCGGATCCCACAGCTACATGACCACCAGAGCCTTTGGCAAGCAAAGACCACCTTTTGTCATGATAGCTTGTACTAGTTGTCTCCCTTCAAACTTGGCCATTGTGGGATCCCTTCCCGCCTAATATTTGGGAAGGACCGTGGCCTCTATAAATAGGACTAGCCACCACCATAGGGGACAACTGATCTTTAGTTATATAAGGGAATTGATTGTGGAAGGGAACGTAAGGCTCTTTCTACTTCTTATACCTCATGCCTTTCTGATCTGAGTCACCTATCTTTCCTACGGGTTTAAGGAACTAGGCTTCCTCTTCTGTCTATCAGGATCACGTGTTACTACTCCGTAGTCTCTTAGGATTGGTTGATCAGAGTCATATCCCAGTTCGAGTACCTCCGGTGTAGCATGTTTAGTAATATCTCAAAACCTTGAGTGATGATGTTGAGTATGGTGCTACCCCGTCTTTTGCAGAATGTCTAATTTTGAGCATTTTACTGCCGTTATGCCACCGGAATTGTCCTAGGAGTTTGAGAGATACTAAATTTCCTTGTGCTACATGTTGCATCCTATAGTTGTTGTTGACCTCGTCCTTGGTTCCGCTTCTCAGGATGTCGTCAGTTAACCGAAGTTCTGTTGCTCGTTGCCTGAACCACGGAGGTGGTAGGGATGAGGAGGATCCTCCCGACCAGCCTTCGTTGGCAGAGTTCATGTTAGAAATGGAGAGGAACAAGCGTGAGTCTAACCGCTTGTTAGCACGCATCAAGGAGAACACAGCACCCCAGTGCAAAGAGTCAACGACCATCTATGATTTCATTGGTCTGAAACCACCTACCTTCCATCATTCCATTGAGCCACTCGATGCAGATGACTGGCTCCGTAGTATCGCTCACAAGTTGCGTTCTGCGAACGTAGCTGAAGGTGACAAGGTCACCTATGCTGCATATCACCTGGAAGGTCCTGCTAGTCTTTGGTGGCAGAACTATGAGGCTATGCTTCCAGCTGGCCAGATACCGACCTGGAGAGATTTCACTGAGGCTTTTCGCGAGCATCACATTCCTAAGGCTCTCATTGACCGCAAGAGAGAAGAGTTCTGTAGTTTCACCCAGGGTAAGATGGCTGTTGATGCTTACAGTAGAGAGTTGGAGAACCTCGCCCGCTATGCTACAGAAGAAGTGTCCACGGACGCCATGAAGCAGGCTAGGTTCCGGAAGGGTCTCAACCCCAAGTTGCGTCGTGATCTCCACTTGCACCATTGCAATACATTCTAGGCTCTTGTGAACAAGGCCATTAATGCGGAGACAGCTCAGCTCACCTACGAGGAGTCTCGTAAGCACACCCGTGATTTGGTTTCTTCCTCCGGTTCTAGCTCTCAGAAGCGCCGGATTTGGGTTCCGAACTCTGCTCTTCCACCCAGATATGTACCGAGGCCATCTTATGTGGCACCTCACCCAGTTTAGCAGTATGCTCCACCCAGGCCTATTGGTAGACCTCCTGTCAATGCGGGTCCACATCCTACTTCAGGGACTTGCTTCACATGCGGAAAGCCAGGACACTATGCACGTGACTGCTCTCAAACCGACTATGCTCCACCCCCGCCTGAGAAGTCTGTTGGCATTGGTAAGCCATCACGCAAGATGATCAGTCTCAATCTAGCTCCCACTGAACGTGGACGTGTGCATCACGTCTCAGCTAAAGACGCTCATGATGATCCGGATGTCGATCTTGGTACACTCCTTGTCAATTGCCATCAAGCGTCGGTTCTATTCGATACCGGAGCATCTCACTCCTTCATCTCTGAAGGATATGCTCGTTTGCACGACATGTCATTTTGTGATATGCCAACTCTGCTTGAAATCCAAACTCCAGGGTCTAGATGGCAAACGTCCAGAATAAGCCATGGTAATGAAATCCTTGTTCACAGACTTGTATTCCTTGCATCACTTGTAGCCCTCAAGTCTTCAGATATTAACTTCATCTTGGGTATGGACTGGATGACAGCTCATCATGCCAAGATTGATTGTTTCACCAGGTATATTCAACTTACACACCCATCTGGCAAGATAGTCGCTGTCTCCACCAGAGTTGCAAAGCGCCAACTCTATTCTCTTAGTGCCAGCCCTCTTCCAGACCTTGAAGATATCCCGGTAGTTCGTGACTTTCCGGATGTCTTTCCAGAGGAACTGCCAGGCATTCCACCTGACAGAGATGTAGAGTTTGTCATAGATCTTATCCCAGGAACCGCCCCAATCTCTAGGAGACCTTACAAGATGGCACCCTTAGAACTAGCTAACCTTAAGAAACAACTTGATGAGTCCTTGCAAAAGGGTTTCATACGTCCTAGTTCTTCTCCCTGGGCTTGCCCCGTCCTCTTTGTCAAGAAGAAGGATGGTACGGACGGGATGGTTGTAGATTATCGTCCCGTTAATTTGGTCACGATAAAGAACAAGTATCCGCTCCCGAGGATCAACGACCTGTATGATCAACTCGCTGGATCCTCAGTCTTTTCCAAGATGGATTTGAGGTTAGGCTACCACCAAATCAAGATCAGAAACGGGGACATTGCTAAGACGGCTTTTGTCACTCGTTATGGCCAGTACGAGTACATCGTCATGTCCTTTGGTCTAACCAATGCTCCAGCTACATTCTCCCACTTGATGAACTCGATCTTCATGGAGTACTTAGACAAGTTCGTCGTGGTTTACCGCGATGATATACTTATTTACTTGAAGAACGAGGAAGAGCATGCCGAACATCTTAGACTTGTGCTAGAAAAACTTAGAGAGCACCGCCTTTATGCCAAGTTCTCGAAGTGCGAATTTTGGTTGCCAGAAGTGACCTATCTGGGCCACGTGATCTCTGGTAAGGGCATTGCTGTCAATCCCGAGAGAGTTCAGGCCGTTCTTGATTGGACACCACCTGAAATGGTTAAGAAAGTTAGGAGTTTCCTTAGTCTAGCTAGTTATTGTCGCCGCTTTGTTGTGAACTTTTCCAAACTGGCCAAACCTCTCACGGAACTTCTCAAGAAAGATAAAAAGTTAGAGTGGTCCCCACAGTGTGAGTATAGTTTTCAGGAACTGAAAAGACGCCTGACTTCTGCTCCCATACTGGTGCCACCGGATTTCACTAAGGACTTTGTTATCTACTGCGACGCCTCACGACAGGGACTAGGTTGCATTCTTATGCAGGATCGTCATGTGATTGCCTATGCATCTCGACAGTTGCATCCACATGAGGAGAATTATCCTACACATGATCTAGAGCTTGCAGCCGTAGTCTATGCACTTAAGACATGGCGACATTACCTTCTTGGTAAACGTTGTGAGATTTACACTGATCAGCAGAGTCTCAAGTATATCTTCACCCAACCAGATTTGAACCTTAGGCAAAGACATTAGTTGGAGTTGATCTCAGATTATGACTTAGGTATTACCTACACCCCAGGCAAGGGCAATGTCATGGCTGATGCACTAAGTCGTAAGTCCTATTGCAACAATCTTATGTTGCAGCAGGGCCAACCACTTCTCCATGAGGAATTCTGTAAGCTTAACCTTCACATTGCTCCTCGAGGATTCCTTTCTACCTTGGTGGCGAAGCCTACTCTTGTGGATCATATCATAGAAGCCCAGAAGCATGATACGGGGATTACCCGGATCAAGAGAAACATTGCCAAGGGTATTGCTGGTAGTTTCTCTATAGATGATCGAGGTGTTGTTCTCTTCAAGAACCGTCTGATGGTTCCCAAGAAGCAACATCTTCGGCAACTGATCCTTAAGGAGGCGCATGAATCCCTTCTCACGATTCATCCCGGTAGTACTAAGATGTATCAGGACCTACACAAGAGGTTCTCGTGGACTAGGATGAAGAGAGAAATTGCTGAGTTCATTGCTAACTGTGAAGTTTGTCATCGTGTTAAGGCAGATCATCAAAGGCATGCTGGCACCCTTCAGCCTTTAGCCATTCCCGAGTGGAAATGGGATAAAGTTGGTATGGACTTCATCACCGGCTTTCGTAGGACCAAGAAACGGAATAACGCTATCTTCGTAGTCATTGATCGTCTTTCAAAAGTGGTTCAATTCCTACCTATTCGGGAGAGTATCACTGCTAGTCAGCTCGCCGACTTATATATTTCTCGAATAGTATCACTTCATGGTGTTCCACTAGAGATCAATTCAGACCGTGGTAGTCTTTTCACTTCTCATTTCTGGGAGAGTTTCCAGACTGCCATGGGAACCCATCTTTCCTTCAGTACCGCTTTCCACCCTCAGTCGAGTGGTCAGGTGGAACGGGTCAACCAAATGCTCGAAGACATGCTTAGAGCTTGCGTTATCTCATTCGGTATGGATTGGGAGAAATGCCTACCTTTCGGCGAGTTTGCTTATAACAATAGCTATCAATCCAGTCTCAAGAAAGCTCCTTTTGAGATTCCGTATGGACGAAGATGTTGAACACCTTTGAACTGGTCAGAAACCGGTGAAAGACAATTCTTCATACCGGACATGATCCAGGAGGCAGAAGAGCAAGTTCGCATCAGTCGTGAGAATTTGAAAACAGCCCAGTCTCGTCAAAAGAGCCAGTATGACCGTCGTCATAAGGAAGTGGCTTATGAAGTTGGCGACAAGGCTTACCTTCAGGTTACTCCCTTGGAGGGTACCCATTGATTCGGTATCAAGGGCATGTTGGCTCGTCATCATATTGGTCCCTTTCTCATTCTCGCTAAACGAGGAGAGGTTGCCTACCAGTTGAAACTACCCCCACATCTTTCTCGAGTCCATGATGTCTTCCACGTCTCTAACCTCAGGCATTGCTTCTCAGATCGCATCCGTGGAGTGGACCACGAAACGCTTGATCTCCACGCTAACCTCACTTATCGAGAGTATCCGGTTCGCATTCTTGATCAAGCGGAGCGTGTTACCAGACGTCAGAACATCAAGTTTCTCAAGGTTCAGTGGTCTCATCATTCCGAGAGAGAAGCTACTTGGGAGCGAGAAGATCGTCTTCGACTGGAGTACCCCACCTTCTTTCCATCGACCCCTGAATCTCGGGACGAGATTCTTTCAAGTGGGGGCGAGTTGTCACATCCCTAGTTTTGGTATGACCTAGGCTAGCCTTCATGTTTGCATCATGTTTAAATTTCTTTTAAATTTGAAATGGGGATTTGTGAAACCCTTAGAAATCATTTCTGGAAGTGACCCAGATAAAAAGTGCTCCAAAAGGGTCCAAGAAAATGTTCATGTTGCTCTCTGAAAATATTGATCAGAGGTAAAAATCAAACCAATATTTTTAGGAGCTCACAAATATTTATTTTTGCCATTTGGAATTAATCCAATATTTATTTGCATTGGATATATATGTTATATATTTTATGTATGTCCAAAAATTCTGAATTTTGGAGAGGGGCTTTGGAATAATCCCTTAGGTCCCTGCAAAAATTGTCTGAAGAAAATAAAATGATTTAGTATTTTACTAAATCAGAACAAATGTCAGAAAAATAGAAAACAGAAAACAAAATAGAAAGAAAACTTACCTGGGCTTAGCTGGCCGGCCCACTGGACTGCCAGCCCACGAGGCCCAGGCGCCAGTCACCCCTAACCTCCTGTCCATTGGCAGGAGGGCGTGTGGCCACGGCGCGCATGCACGCGCTCGGCCAGCTCCTGCTTGCCGCTGCTGCTGGAGGCCGCTGCGAGCGCCACGCACCCCCCGTTCCCTCTCACTCCCCCCCGAGTGGATCCCCTCCTCTGCTCCCTCCCCCTCGCTCTTTCTCTCACCGCGCCGAAGCGCTGCCGTCGCCGCAGCTCACCGCCAACGCGCTCCCCGCCGTCCCCTCGCCCCTCTGTCGAGTCCACGAGCTCTGCGCCGTCGACTGCTATCTCTCCGTCGAGCCACGTGGTGCGGGAAGCCCTGGAGAGTCGCCATTGCCGTCGTCTTCAAGTTTCGGCCGACGAGATCGCCGTCGTTGTTCCGGCTGCGCCAAGCCTCCACCGAGCTCGCCGACGACGCCTCTGGATCCTCTGTGAACCTTGCCGTGGAACCCCCCTCTCCCCTGCCCTTCTACGCCTCTAGCCTGTCCTGCCGCTCGAGCCGAGCTCCAGCCGCCGCCCGAGCTCCGCTCCGGCGAGCTCCGGCCACGCCGCCCACTCGCACCTGCCCCTCTAGATGCGGACGAGCATGGGCTTCGTCCCGGTGCTCTCAGCCGCCGTCCCCACGGCCTGTGGCCCGGACTCCGCCGAGCCCCATGGCCGCCGACGATGACCTCGTCGGACTGACAGTGGGCCCGTCGGTCAGGTGATTAGCTTCGTGCTAATCACCACCTAACCTAGCCCCTGACACTGACCAGTGGGCCCCAGCGCAACTAACCCTGTATTTAGGATAAGTTAAACCCCCTGTTTAACCTGTGACACTGACGTGTGGACCCCACATGTCAGGTTTGACCTGGTCAGTGCCGTTGACCTACTGACACAGGCATGACGCAGTGCTGACGTAATTAATCAGTTTTTGGATTTTAATTTAATTAGGAAATTCCAGAAAATGTTCTAAACTTCAAAAATTCATAGAAATTCAACCGTAGCTCAGATTGAAATAATTTATATACGAAAAATTATCAGAAAAATTCAATCTATCCATATGTACTAGTTTCATGCATGACGTACCAACTTATACCTGCTGTATAAGTGAAAACACATAAATGGCATTTATAAGAGCTTATCTTGGAGTTGCATTTGAATCTTTGGTTCAAATGGACTTCAACCAAATGAATGCTAGTTGCATTAGCTCAAACAACATCACATCTTCATGCCATGTTCATGCATCATATTGCTGCATATGCTTGTGTATTGATTGTCGACACCGTTCCTTCTCGATAGGTCCTGCTCCGGAGAGTGTTCCAGAGTACCTGTCTGAGGAGCAGTGCCCCCTGTTGATCTACCAGGCAAGCAAACCCCCTTGTTCATTCCGATACAATCCCACTCTCTCGCTCCTGCTCTCTTCTATTGCATTAGGACAAGAACGATTCAACTGCTACTTTATGCTGCGGTAGTCTAACCCATTCCTCTGCATGACCTGTCATTGCCACAGTAAATAGTTGAAACCCACTAGCATGTATAGGAGTTGATTAAGCCATGTTGTGTTCCTACCATGCCATGCCTGCTATTGCTTAGAGTTGTGTCAGGTCTGCTTTATTGGGAATGAATTGGAGTGTTATATGTTCTGGTGACGAGAGTTAGGCGTGTGAACACGATTTGGTAAAGGTAGCGGTGAGAGGCCATGTAGGAGTACATGGTGGGTTGTCTCACTGGAACCGTCCTTAAGCACTGAGTTCTGTGTATGTTGTCCAATGACTAGCTACTACCACACATTGGGTTCTGGTAACTCGACCCCTCTCGACTTATTAACCAACTTGATCTCTGTCCAGGAGTTGCAACTAGTTTCTAGTGTTTGTAGGTAGTGCTATTTTTCTACCGAGTGGCACCCGGCAGGGTGGACTTGGGACTGTCACACCCCAAAATTTTGACCTTGTTTTATTAATTAAAATTTTGCCAGGAAATAAAGCTTTTCCATTTGTCTAGATTTACCCTTTTGATATTATGGGTTTTTACCGCAAGTGAAAACTTTCCAAAGGTATTATTGGACTTATATAATCTTTCTAAGAAATAATTCTTATTCAGTGGATTTAATTGCAAGATTTGCCTTTCCCTGAGCTTTATTCTTTTAAAATGATTTTTCATGAAATTGGAGTCTCTGTTGCACTGCAACCATTTGGCAAATACATTTAAAATTTCCACCAAAATTTGGGGATGTCATGTGATGTTTCCACATCACTTTTATGCAAAAATATCTTTTGGTCTTTGGAGATTTCGAGCTCTACACCAACTTTTCAAATCTGGTCCAGTAGGCATTTTTGCACTGCAACCTATTTAAATTTTTCTTTAAAAATTCTTCCAAGTGTTTGGAGATGTCAGTAGATGCATATAATTCAACTTCATGCAAGAACCCAGTAATGTTCTTTGAAAAATTTGAGTGAATCAACCTCTTTTTCATCCTGGTCCAGTTTGGTGATTTGTACTGCAACCCTATTTTATTTTGCTCTAGTGCCCATGAACTTTTTCCTGCTTGTAGCCCTCCCTGCAAAACCCTTAAGTCCAGGAGAGTGGACCCATTGGAGGATTTTCAGTGCATGCAATGAGACCCTTTTCTTTCTGTCCAAAACTGAAGTTTTGCAAAACTTGCACTAGCAAGTTTCTGGTTTTCCCCATATGATCTTGCCATCATCACCTACATCCAGGGAGACCCTGATCTGGAGATTGTGGCCACTCCAAGAGTTGCCAGATTGCACTTAGCATTCTGTCGAACACTTGGTGTGCACAGTCTGTTTTGACATGAGTTGTTGTTTGCACTGTGTACTTGATCCTCTGACCCAGCAACCTTGTCCACTAAGATCCTAGCTACTCCTAACCTAGTCTTGTTAATTGCCAACCTCCCTCTCGCACTCTAGGCTGCCCTGGCATTTCGTCGAGCACGTCCCATGCGTGCTCTGGGCGCGCCCAGAGCGCACGTTTTGCACACGCGTGCACCGAGCCGCCGCGTCGCACTGCCGCCCTGGCCGCGCCCCGCCCCTGGCCCTTGCTCGCCTGCAGAGCCGCGCACTAGCCTCGCCCACTCGCCAGTACCAGCCAAGCCGCCCCTGGCGCCCTGCAGCGCTGCCGTCAGGGCCTTTGGCGGCACGCAGGCATCGGCAGTGAGTTCCTGCCATGGTCGGCGCCGCCCAAGCCACCCGCGCGCGCCAGCTGCCCCTGTGAACAGCTCGAGCTTATCCTGGAGCCCGTCGCACGCGCTCGTCGCCGCCACGTCGCCCTGCAGCTACAGCACCGCGGTCGCCGGCGTTCTTATCCACGGCCTCCGCAGGACCAACCTCGAGCGCCTATTTAAGGGATCCCCAAACTCGTTCAAGCGCTCAGGCGACCACAAGCCTTCCCCCTAGAGCTCCCCAAGAAGTGGATTGACCGGAAGAGGCCATCTCCCCCAACTCCTGCCGGTTCGGCCGCCGCTGCCTTCCAGTGCCATTCATCACAACCAGGCACTCCCTCGCCCATCCAGCGCAACCACTCACTTCCCCTTGCTCTTGCGGAGCTGCCCAGCGCCTCAGCGTCGATCGGAAACCATCGGAGCGCAAAACCCACTTCACTCCCGTAGCCCCCTCCGCCGCGGAGCTCGCCGCCGGCGACTCCTTCCACCACCGTCGACCCAACGACCACCGGGAGGACCGCCCCGGTCTGGCGGGTCCATCCCTGCCCTCAGGTGCCCTCGAGGAGCCGCCGTTCGTCGACGGCGATCGCCGGAGCCCCGCCCCGTTCGGGCAGAGGAAGAGGAGGGAGAGTGGGGAATGGTCAAACCTGACCAGTGGGCCCTCTGGACCCACTTTCAGTGACCCCCGCGCCACCCACGCTGGCTTAAGTGGTCACGTAAAACGCCTGAGTACGTTTCCTCTGCTTCGAAAGCGTATTCTGTATCGAAACGTTTTCTTTTCTGGTTTTATTTAAAACAGAACTTTGACTGGCTATATCTTTTAAAATAAAACTCCAAATGAGTTGATTCTTTTTCCTACCTCTCTCAAATTTCACCTAGTTTATTTTAAGATTTATTTCAAAAATATTTGGGACAATTTTTTGTACTGTGTTTGAAATATTTGTTATTTGAATATTTTTTTACAAAATAGGAAATGGAGAGAGTAGAAAACTTTCAAAAAGTGCACCCCCTTGCATACTCTTGAAGGCAAGCATTCTGAACTCTGGCATAATATTTTTTGTGGTGTTTTGATACAGTTACAACACCACTTTGACTTGTGAGTATACGTTATTTTTATGTAACGATAAAGTCACACGCATGAGTGCATATTGGAGATGCTTTGCTGTTAGTAATGGATATGCTGGAGTTAGTGATCATCCTCGTGAGCTTCTCGTGCATACCGGAAGGAAGCCGGGAATGTCGTGGTCTTGGGTAGACACGAGGTTGTCCCTAGTTCCTCGTTGGGACGAGTGTGTCCGGTATGGCATGATGAGGTTTGATGGGCGGTGATTCTGTCTGTTAATGGAAACATTCTGATTATGCTAATCATTCGGAGAATACTTGGACCCCCTGAGTCGGCCGTAGGTCGAGTCTTGTTCAGTAACTTCCCCTCCTTGTTTTGTACTACCACTTGTCCCTGCCGCAGGTAGGGTATGGTTCAGTAAGTTGTCAACCCCTTACCAAAGCACACACCGTACAGAGAGGCCATGGTGGAAGATACCGGATGCATCCGGTAGGCATGCCACCTGGTCCGGGGGCATGGGTGTTTCCGGTTGGGACCGAGAGGGGGGCACCCCTTAGAGCGCGCGATATAAATTTGATCCCATGCTACGTCGAGGTTGTAGCCTCCCCACTTAGAGTTTTGCTTGACAGGTGTCGTGGGTGATTCCAGACACCGGTAAGTTAAGCTGGTGTGTGCAGGTCAGGCGTGTTTTCAATTAAAAGGCCGTAGGCGGAATTAGTCCCGATGGACTAAATAAATCCGTTACTCGTGGGTAAAGAGTACACCCTCTGCAGAGGTCATATCTTTTTGGATAGCCATGTTCATGGGTAAGGACTTCAGTCTGAGATGGGTCTAGTGACGGTATGCGGATGGAGAAACGGATAAACTTGATCATAGTAACGGTGTTCGGATGGAGAAACGGTTAAACTAGAACATAGTGACGGTCTTCGGATGGAGAAACGGCTATACTAGAATATTGATTATGACCTATGACATATGAGGTTTATGTTTATTATTACTGTGGACTAACCAGTTACTTTTTTTGAATTATTGAGTATCCCTGGGACGGTTCTACCTCCTGGATACTCACTGCGATTATTATTTATAAGCCCTTTATGTGGCGTCGCTCAGACGCCCGACTGCGGCACGCTTGTTATTTATTTATCCTTTATAAGCCCTTTATGTGTCGTCGCCCAGACGCCCGACTACGGCATGCTTGTTATTTATTTATCCTTTATAAGCCCTTTATGTGGCGTCGCTCAGACGCCTGACTGCGGCATGTTGTCATTTATTTATTATTCATAAGCCCTTTATGTGGTGTCGCTCAGACGCCCGACTGAGGCGTGATTTATCTTATTATCCTTTCGAGGCGTCGCCTCAGACACTCGATCGGTGCATCCTATTTCTACTCGCGTAATGCATTTTACACGAATCTACCTGCATGCGTGCATCATGAAAATTTTGTTTATTTCGTGACTGATGTTATGATCATAAATATTTTGGAGCATGATTGTCTCTTATTATATTATACCCGTGTTCTTAATGTTTGCGAGTACATTCAAACGTACTCACTGGCTTGTCCCTGGCTATTGTCTTGGCCAGATTTTGCGCATGGAGATAAGCATCGCGATGACAGCCCCGGAACCTACGCATTGATGATAGCAGCCTCGCGAAGATAGGAGTTATCCTGGTCAGCTGTTCTTGTGGGAAATGGAGTCCCATAGACGCAGATGTACCACAAACCGCTTCCGCCATCAACCACTAGAAACCAAGTGTTGTACTCCTAGGCCACAATGGTCTTGTACTACATATTCTGTACTTTGCTTGGAATTCTTGTATCAAGTTGGTGCCTCATCAGCTAACAGTAATCCTGGGGCTGGTGAGCACAAAGGCCGCTTTCTGGGAAATTAATATCCCGAAAATCCGGTCGTGACAGGGACCGACTAGGCACCGTGGCCGGTGTACCGAGTGGCACCCAGATGGTGGGCTCGGGAACCCTGTACACATCGTTTGGGGCCGTGAGCGAAACCCCGGCCGGATCTCCTTGCGGATGGAACCCGAATAGGTGATAAACCTGGACTAGAGTCTTGCGTGGTTAGTCAGGTCATGGCCGACACCCTTGCCAGGCTTCTGCTTGTAGGTTGCTGAGATACACGACGTGTACATGGTGATAAGTGGTGAGAGTGTGTGTGAAGAAGTACACCCCTGCAGGGTTAACACGATCTATTCGAATAGCTGTGTCCTCGGTTATGGACTTCTTGGATGCTTACGTTGTACATAGACAACTTGAATTGGATACTCTAAAATGCTCAAGATAAGTGTGAGTGCTATGGATGGCTTCTCGTAGTGAGACGGGAATGAATCCATAGTAGTGTGTTGATGTGGTGATTAGTGGACTCGTGTGCGCTTTCCCACCTCAAAGAAGTTACTTGTAATCGTAGAACAGGATAGCCACTGACTCAAAGCTGGCTTGCTGCAACTGAACCCCACATTGCCTCCTTGATACTAATGCATGTATGATAGGATCTGATGTAAGTCTTGCTGAGTAACCTTGTACTCTCGTTGCTTAATTTATGTTTTGCAGATGAGACATCTCTCTCACTAGTAGTTCCGCTTGGACTTCGACGAGTAGCTTGTTACCTCAGCTACGATCTTGTACCCTGGGGAGGGTCTTGTAGATAGTCAGGCTTCTCAGCCTTTTTCTTTTGTAGTTGTCTGTACTCAGACATATAATGCTTCCGTTCCTTGTATGCTCTGAATGATGGGTCATGTGACCCCTGTTTGTATTTAATGCTATGTGGCTCTTCTGGGCCTTTATCTATATGAGTTTGCGTTATGTTGTGATGCCATGTTGTACAGCACATACTTGCATGTTATGCGTACGTGTAACGTGTATTGCTATGTGTGGGATCCGACAACCTAGTTGTCTATCCTTGGTAGCCTCTCTTATGGGGAAATGTAGTCTAGTGCTTCCACCGAGCCATGGTAGTCCTCTAGAGCCCGGTTTACCAGAGTCCTGCTAGCCCAGCACTACTGCTCCGGAACACTTAGACTGGCCGGCATGTGATTCACTTCATTCCGGTGTTTGTCCCTTCGGTGAAATGTCACGCGGTTACATCCGGAGTCCTGCTAGCCTGCTACAGCCCGGGTTCCTGGAGTCCTGTTAGCCCAGCTGCTACAGCCCGGATTCACACGCTGCTGACCGACATGCTTGATGTTGTTTCATGTATGCCTGTCCCCGTAAGTTAGTGCCACTTTGGGTTCACGACTATTCATGTCGGCCCGGGTTCTCTGTCATATGGATGCTAGCGACACTGTCATATACGTGAGCCAAAAGGCGCAAACGGTCCCAGGCCATGGTAAGGCGACACCCGTGGGAATACCGTGCGTGAGGCCACAAAGTGATATGAGGTGTTACATGCTAGATCGGTGTGACTTAGAATCAGGGTCCCGATAGATGCGCAAGGGGGCTGACGTGCTCGCGGCGGAGCCAGAGATGAAGCGCGGCCGCGACGACCCCGAGTCATCCAACGCCGGCCGTCCGTTATGCGCTTTCCACAACATTCATAGCCACAACACCAATGACTGTCAGGAGCTCAGGGCCATCCGTGATGGGCGCTTCGGTCGACACCCTGTGGCACACCGGCTCAGAGACACCAGAACGCCCCGTATTCTAGCCCAGAGATCGAGGAGAAGTCTCCTGGAATACGGCACTGCTTAGCATAGAACAAACCAGGTCTTTATGGCAAGCTATATTAGGTACAAGGGGATTACATCGGCACGGCGACACTACACCTGCCACGGTTGTTCTATGTAAACAGTAGAACAACTCGACGCGTCGGAATGACTACTGGCAGCGGAACAACGACGATGGTGATGAACTCCATTCCGCAGCGACTCTGGCTGGAACACTTATCCTAGCGCGCAAACAAGGGATCCACGGAAAACAAGCAATCATATCTGGCATGACCTGCAAACTGGCATGACACGCCAGGTCAGTACATGGAACGTACTTGCAAGCTCACAGCAACCAAAGCAATCAAGACAAACAATAGCATGGCAATTATAGGTTAACCAGGTTTAACATGATACTATCAGATCAATCATAGCATTAACAAGATGATACAGCTAGAACAATACGAGCATGGCATAAACACATGAACATGTTGAGACTAGCATGAAACATGATGAAACTATCATGCACCAACTTACTCTGCCCGGGTTATCTCGTAACCATCACATGCGTCACTTACCATCACGGACATCACACGACCATCTCATGATCCAATCAAGCTTGGTATTAACAATACCGTAGTAATCATTTATGACAACAAGGAGCTTGACTTTTACCCTTGACTCTCGCATAACACAACAAATATCCAACAAGTCAGTATTCACGATACCACAGTGATCCTCATCAATATAAATATGAACCAACTTCTTTCATCATCGAACCGGGGTTGTTATTAAGCAAATTGTTATTATTACTGTTGACCCATAGTGTGACCAACTACGAACTGGGCCCTTATCCGCGGGCGCGGCTATCGATAGATTTAACACACACACTCTGCAGAGGTTAGCACACTAGACCCACACCACGGAAACCTGGCCTCGCACTCCCATTCGTGTGGAACAAAGCGTTCCGACAAAACCATCCTATTGCCATGACACTCTCCCGGCCACTCCGACCAACTCCCCTTTGGGCTAAGTCCTGAGTGGCCCCGTGCCTACCAAAGGCACCAACAGCCACCGTCGTGGCAAAACGGTCCCAAACAGGGACAAGGATCTATACTCAACAACGGGAACACAAGGCTTATGCCGTCCTACCTGATCAGGGTAGCTCCCGCGCGTAACCTTCCCTCGCGGGAGGCACCGATGAGAGGCATGACAATAGACCCACTTACGACCCCCCATAGGGTAAGCGTGTTTGCACTGGTCAGATGGATATGGTGGCACCATGACTCAGCCAACAGTTGTTCAAGTTCAATTTAATCAAGTTAAACTTGAATGCAATATGCTGAGCCATGATAAAATAACAGGATGCAACTACAATGCATGAACATGATATCAAACATAAGCATGGGGGTGCATCATAATCAACGAGCATAACAACAACATTTAATCATTTATCCAGATGAGCATGGCATACTGACGAGCATGAATATCACAACTAGAAAAACACTACTCATAGCATAACATGACCACTAGCATCAACAATAAATACCATGCAATAACATAACGATAAAACTACCATGCAAGTATTTAATCAACTGGATCCGAAGAAACATGCATAACGGCGGTACTCGGAACAGACGATAGTCATGCACCGAAGACCATCACCAACATGTACTACTACCAAACATTGCCAATATTAAAGTAATACAAGCATGAAGAACATGATAACAGAGTTCAAGAAAACATAGCATGATAGTAAACACCGATCCATAAGCATAACCGAAATACCGACAGCAGTAGCAAAATGAACAGGCAGTTATTAAAGATTCAAGTTGAAAACCAATGCTTCTGGATGGCTATCATGCAAATGGTGGTTGTGGCTTGCCTGGGTATGAAGAAGGCTCCGGGGAGAAGTGCGGAAAGATCACAGAAGGAATCACCGGAAAGGGTACTCTCTCGGAGGGGCTGATTATGGGCAAGGACAAAATGGTCATTTTCATAATGTTGAAACATAGTGAAAATGGAACCGAAAGTTTGGGCTCGACAAGACGAAGAAGTGGGCTTTGGAATCACCTAAATCGGAGTTACGAGCAAAAAGTTACGGACGTTTAAAGCTCAGGGACTAGTTTGTAAAAATACTTCTACAAACGGGTCCCTGGTAGTTTAAACCGAACATGCCTTTTCTAAGAATACGTTTTCCAGAGAGGAAAACGTATTTAGGACCGAAGAAGAGGAAAATGCACTTTCGTTGGATCAAAGCGAACACGAGCAAAAGCCGTGTCCACTTATCCACTTCAGCAGGGGGCGGGGCCGGGGCTTCAGCAGCTGACACGCGGGGTCCACTCTGCTGGTCAACTCCCTCCTCCCGCTCCTCCTCCTTCTTTCCCCGATGTCGCACGCAGCCTAGAGAGAGGTCACCGACGCCGGTGCTTGCCTGGGCTGCTCTGGCCATCTCCGGCGATGCCCCGACCACCGGAGTGACCTGGAGAATGAGACACACCCATCCCCGCACAATACGGACACCGAGGAGCTCGAGGAGGAGACGAACGTGGTCCGCGGCAGAGGAGGTCTTCGGCCAAATTCGAGGTCATGGCAAACGGCCACCAGAGGAAGAGGAGGGGTGTTGGGGCGACTCCAGGGAACGTGGGGAGGCTACTGGTGGTGGTAGAAGAGAGGGGGAGGGCTTGGTTCGGGCGGATTTAGCCGAGGCCATGCGGCGGCCATGGCGGCAAAGGAGGGTAACGGGAGCTCCTCGATCTCGGGCTAGTGGCTAGGCGGGACCAGAGGAGGGCGGGGAGGAGCTTGGTGAGATCGGGAGGCGAGGGGAGGGGCTTAAATAGCCGCGGCTTCGAGGCCGTGGCCATGGACGCATGTCCGCGGCTCGGGCACGTCCGTGTACGCATGTGCACGCCAGTGAGCTCGACGGACGGCGACGAGGAGCAACAGGGAGAAGCTCACGGGGTAGATAAGGTCGAGGGGCATGGGGAAGAAGCAGCCAGGGCGCCATTAAAGCCTTGTCGGCACTGTGCGCCCGTGGACGCTCACTGTTCGGCGACGGGGACGTCTCACCTGGGAAGAAGACGGAGGGGGCAAGGGCTCCAGAGGGACGGCGACTGCTCGGGGAAGGCTCTGGACATAGCTAGGCGACGAGGGGACAAGCGCGGAGCGAGGGAGAAGAAGACAGAGGTGCTAGAGCGTGAGAAACGCCATGCGAAAACGGTGGTCACCACGCAGGCTGGCAAGGAGAAGATGCCAGGGGCTGTCGTGAGGTGTCTAGCGACAAGTCCCTGCGTAGTAGAGGCTAAGGGAGGTGATGGATCACGCAGAAGTGCCAAGGAGAAGAGTGTGGCATCGTTGAAGTTTGTTGTATCAGTTTTGGATGAGCACTGGTGATCCACAGGAACTAGATTGGGTCAAATGGTGATGTCTGGCGTGTTTAGATAGGGAAAGACTACGATCCTGGAAAGTTTGAGGATAATTGGACCAAGATAAATCATAGTTGCTTCACAACTGCATATTTGGTCCAGAATCAAGATCATGATGGTGCACTCAAATGGACAAGCCACTTGAGCTGAGATTTGGCAAGGCAGGGTTATTTGGCCATATGATGATGCTGCAAAAGGTTTCATACCAATTAGATAAACCAAAATGTTACTTCCTTCACAAACATTTCCACTCACCAGAAACTTGCAAAAATTCTAGAGGAAAATTGGCTAGATGAAATATGCCAAAATTGGGTGGAGATAGGTTATATGAATAAGAGAAGGCCTAGGAAAATTTACAGCCATAATGGAGCAAGATAAAATATACTTGCTTCACTAACTGAAAATTTGGACAGAACCAAAGATATGGAGCTGGGCTCACAGGGATGCAGAGCATGAGCTCAAATCTTGTGTAGAGCTTTTATTTGGTTATATGAAAGACCATGCAAAAATTCAACTCAATTGGATTAACCTAGCTAGTACTTCCTTCACAACCAATTCCGTTAGATAGGAACTTTGAAAAATTGCTTGGGAATATTTAGTAGGAAAATTAAGTTGAAATTTTTCATGAGGCAATTATTTGGACATGAAAAGATGTCTAGGAAGTTTGGAGTCAATTGGGCAAAGATAAATGGCACTTGCTTCACAATCTGCCATTCAAGACAGAACAGGAAAAGAATTATTTGAGCATGATGATAAACATGGCAAATGAAATATTTTGCCACATTTGAGGAAGATATGACCCAAACAATTTATGAGAATTATTTGGGAATTTTAGGAGTGACAGAAATATAGGTTGCTTCACAACCTAAGGCAATTAGGGTCATTCCTTTAATAGAAAAGGAATATTCCCAATAAAAAGTATATTGGGATTTGGGCTAGGATGAAAATGGAATGGTCTAGGGAAGGATTTGAGGTCGACAAGCCACTCTGGAAGCAAAGAAGAGGTCATCTTCTTCCGTTTCCACACCACAAAGCCACAAAAAAACTCAAGCAAAAATCTCAGAAAAACAAAAGAAAAAGAAAGGGCCAAAAATCAGGCTGTGACACGCCCCGACCGCAACGACCGGGGCTACGGCCGAGGAGGAGGATGAAGTGGAGGACACTGGGACGACCGCGGCCCCCTCCAGGAGTGGCGCGACCGGCCTCGTGAGGACCGCTGGCAGGACCAGCCTTGCGAGGGCACCTAGAGAGACCAGCCTCGTGAGGACCGCCCTAAGGGCAACGCTGGTCTCCCTCCGCTGCCACCACCACCAAGAAGGAACGACAACTATCATCAGGATGAGGTGGCTGGGGGCTTCCAGGAGCCTCGCGCCATTGCTTGCATCTTGGGTGGCGCTCGGGCCCCAGCCTCTCAGCTTATCTTCAAGTAGTTTGCTCGTGAGGTGAATGCAGCCCTCCCCAGGAACGAGGCCACGCGCCCGCTCAAGTGGTCCAAGTGCGCCATCACCTTCAGCTCCTGCGACCAGTTCAAGTGCGTAGCGACGGCTGGCGCCCTCCCGATGCTCTGCTCGCCCGTCATCAGCAATGTCCATGTCACCAAGACCCTCATCGACAGTGGTGCATGACTCAATGCCCTTTTCATTGAGACGTTCGACCGCCTCCAAGTTCCATACGATCAGCTACAGCCTACCAAGCCCTTCTCAGGAGTGACCGACGGCTCCACCACCCCGATAGGGCAGGTCCGATTCCCTGTCACCTTCGTCCAGCGCGACAACTACCGCACCATGCTCATTGAATTCGACGTCGCCCACATCCGCCTTCCATACAATGCCATCCTTGGGTATCCAGCCCTAGCCAAGTTTATGGCGGTGACCCATCACGGCTACAACGTCCTCAAGATGTCAAGAGCAGTGGCATCGTCACGGTCGCCTGTGAGGAAAAGGACACGGTGTGCTCTCTTGAGCGCGCTTACCTGGCGGCAGCAGCCGAAGATCTAGACAATGAAGGAGCCCTGTACCCTCCTGAGGCCATCCCAAGAAGAAGAAGCAGCTGCTCCACCAAGGGCCTCATGAAAGCGGTGTTTCTAGCGGCACCACCTCAGGACTTGCGCCCATGGTGTGGGTTCCTCCCTCCACTACTGGAAACAGCTTCTTTGCCATCTGACATGGCAGATGGCAAAGGCATACATCCCGGATGGCAAACACCTTTGCCGTCAGCCAGCGGACGTCAAACGGTCCATCTGAACACGTTCCAGCAATGCCCTTCTTTGGCGTCCGCTTCTTAGAAACGGACGGCAAAGGATTGTGCCATCCGCCATCCGAGGCCAGTAGACGACAAAGATAACGGACGACAGTGGGGTGGGGTGAGAGCCGTTAGGGGGTTAATGGCGCTCTTTGCCGTCCGCTGACAGACGGCAAAGAGCTCAGGTCAGCCAGCACTGAGAAGCTGCCACGTGTCCAGCTATGCTATCCGCCAGCGGACGGCAAAGAGGTTTGAATCTGTGGGGACCCTGACTCATAAGTCGTGATCATCGAATGCACGTGTACAGTGATCCCAGAGATCAATGCTCACTGAACACACAGAAGCTGAATAACAGGAGTCTTACATCCATACATACTGTCTTCCACAAATTATGACCATCATGGTCAAGTCTTACATAGATAAAGCCACAAGGGCTGAATACCAAATAAACTTAAGCAGCGGAAATCTTCGTCGATAAGTAGAACCCATGCCATCTGCCTTAACCCTACAGTCATTCTGATTGGGAAACGTTCTAGTTCGCATGTTCGTCTCCAAAGAACTCTTCTTCGAACTCCTGTTCTTCCATGCCTGGCCAATTAAATAACCAGTGGCAAGCCAATGAGTACTTTGCATGTACTCGCAAGCAACCCATGTTTTGGCTCAAGATAGAGCAATGCATGACATAGGTAAATTTTTGCAGAAAGCTAATTTTATTGTTCTATGACATGTTCAATAACTGGTAAATCATGCATCATATGAATTCAAGTAACCATAGGGACTGGTTATAGATATCAACATAAAGGGAGTGGGCTTCAACCCAACTCAATCATGTCAAGTCCTTTGACTTGACCCAAGTAGTTCTCCCCACTTATCCAAGCACATACACTGGTTTATAAACATGTGGACGTAGCCCAAGAGCGGTTAATTACCCAACTGTCCTTGACCATGGACACGGCTATTCGAATAGTTTTACACTCTGCAGAGGTTGCACACTTTACCCACAAGATCCGAGGAACTTCCGTGTCATCCACGACCCGCAGTACCTCAAGTACCCGGGGTAAGCACCCGATCACTATCTTTCCCTAGACGACACTAACATAGAGTCCACTCGATTGGTAGTAACCCCCATGCCCAACATTTCACATCTTAAAATTGTGGAGCCTTGCTCCCATATTCATCACATACCACAAGCACGGGGTACCAACGGTGTGTCCGATGCCCTGTGAAAACAGTAATGGCCGCCCTTCCTGGCATGACCCTGTCCCGAGAGAGCACAACAACGACTCTCCTGTCACTAGTAATGTGGGCTCCAAGCTAGTATCAGCCTAGGTAATCAATAATGCCCTTTCCCATATAAGGGTAGAGTGGTTGCTCATGTAAGGTTGGAATAACGGTCGCAACTTAAACCAATCCGTTTTGAAAACAACACACACACTTGCCTCGGTACACCACTTTGTCATCAAGTGGTTACCCAACTCATTATCTCCCTCGGGCATAAGTGGCACCCGATGGGGTTTTCGAAATGTTTTTGAAAACTATCTTGCTTCCATCACCATGCATATACCCATCCCCTTTTTGCGTAGCTCTACTTAGCGTCCTAGCTACTCCCACTCGCATAACCCTCATAGGAAGGTAGGGTCATGCAAAATGCAAGTATCAACATGGAAGTAACAGAGGCAACCCACCAAAGTGTTTACCATCTCATCATGATTCCGATGCAACAATAATAAAGTGCTATATGAAATGCATGAAAAGGGTTTCATAGACATGGTCAAAGGGCTGCTTGCCTGGCTCAGCAAAGTCTTCAAGTCTTCTGGTCCTTCTCCAAGTAATTCGTCTACTTCATCAACTAACGTCGGAAACAAACACAATAAGCACACAACAAGGCAAAACATAAAAGTGCTCTAAAAATATGAATTTGACTTTTCTATGACATCTATGGCTATAGGAAAAATAACCAGAGTGGTTTCATTGGGCTAGATCAGTGGATATTTTGGAGTATTTCAATCTGATTGAATCAAGGGATTAATGGATTTGCAAGAAGTGTATAGAAACATTATTTTGAAAAATGAGCAGAGGCACCCATTTAACAAAGGATGATTTTAGAAGCACCTAGGAGTTGGTTTCACTGGATTTGGAGTTAAAATGATTTTTCTATGAATTTGGAAAGTTGGCAATATATGGAGAAATGGACCAATATTTCATGTGGCACATAAAGTATTGGGAAAAATGTTCAAAGACTAAGTTATGAACTTAGAAGTATCTAGGAATTTGAGTAATGGAATTTGGATTAAAAAATGGGCTCTTTGCGATTTTATAAATTTCATCACAGAAATGGAAAAACAAGATTTGATAAATGTTTGTGAAGAAAATCTTTATGGAAAAATAGGCAAATTGCACCATGTGATAGACCATGAATTTATGAACTTATACAAAATTGAATCATCAAATTTGGAGTCCATTTGAATTATTTAGGAATTTTAAAATATTTATGAAATGGAAAAGGAAGAAAAGAAGTTAACCTTATAAAGCGCACTGGGCGAAGCCCAGCTAAACAACGCCTACTGGGCTCGGCCCAGCGGCTCAGCTGCGCGAGGGAGGAGGTAACGCCGAAGGTGTACTGCGGGAGGGCACTACCCAGCGGGGCAAACGGATCTGCCCGAAGCCGTTTCCACTTAATCCGACTGGTGGGCCGGCTTGGTCGCCTCTACGGGTGACGGGCGGCCCCCCTGCCAGCAGGCGGGGCGGTCGACCTCTCTACCTCCCGCTCGAGGCAGAGCTGGGGAGGCAGAGCGCGCGCCGGGGCTCGTCCGGCGATAGCCGGCGCCTCCGGCCGTCTCCCGCGGCGCTCCGCCTATGGGCGAGCTCAGCGCAGAGTGGCACATCCGCTGGTGCAGGTCACGGTCGCCAGAGGGGGCCGAGGTGACCGCAGCTTTGACGGTGGCGGGGGAGGTTGTCGGCCATCCGTGGCCCTCGGCATTCGTGCATCCCCGCGACGGTTCGAGGAGGTGGGGAGGGTCACCGGACTACGGGGAGTCTTTGGGTGGAGGAAAGGGAGGGAGGTGAGCTCGGTGTTGCTCGAATTTGAGCGAGCCAAAGTGGCGGCCGTGCGGTGGTAGGAGGAGAAGGAAGGTGCGGGAGGAGGAGCAGGCTGCTCGAGGAGGTCTTTGGGGGGATGAGGGAGTGAACCGAGAGGGGAGAGGGACCTGGGGTGGCTGTATAAGGCGGGGCCATGGCGCACCGTGGGCGGCGTCCACGGCCTCGGCCAATCCAGTGCCAGGGGCCGAACTGGCACCCGGTGTGTTGTCCAGGGCATTTGTAGGCGTGGCCTAGGCCAAGGGAAAGGCAGAGGGAGAGCGGGGGAGGGCCAGTCCATCACGCGTGTGAGCGTGCTCATTAGAGCTCTCAGTCGGCGGGCGCGAGATGGGGCGAGAGGAGGGGGAAGGAGGGGGGACCAGGCCGTGGCGTGTTGCGGACGCCGAGGAGCATCGTCGGGCGCGCTGGGGAGGCCCGAGGTGGCCGGACGTGCTTGGCAGGGGGCGGCTACAGTGCGGGAGCGCACTGTAGCGCGCTCCAGAGCGCCCAAATGGCTGGCATGGCCATTTTCTATGCAATGTGGGCGCGGCCAAAGGTGTCTGGTAGCTCTAGGGTGGAGTAAAGAATGTGGGAGGGGCGTTGGATGCCATGGAGGGCCACTGGAATTAGGAGGGAGGTGAGAAAGGAGAAGAATGCTGCTGCCCAGAAAGGTAAATGGGGATGTTTCACCCCTCAATCATTTAGCTGAGGCCAGGGATGATTTACTGGAGGTAGGATGTGACCTGGGGCAGCTGTGGTAAAAACTTGGGCTCATGGAGATTAGTGGAAGAGGTCAAAATGATGATTTTGGAAAAATGGCAGAAGGTGTTTGGTGTTGGTTTCGGCAAGAAAATGAATTCCAATTGGCATGAGAATTAACAGGATGGAATGGCACTTAGAAATAGGGTGTTCCACCAAATTTGAGCTCATTTGGGCAAAGTTGCCAGTGCAACTTTTGTAAACCCTAGAAATCAACATAAATGGCTTTTCCAAGATTTAGTCATGCAAATCTATTCTCCTTGATGCACCACTTGGTGTAGTGTCATCATTTGAGTATTTGAGAATGTCCAGAAAGTTTGGGATCAAATGGAGAAAGTTGGAAATGTAGAGTTGTTCAAACTTGGATCTGGACAGAGATGGTTTTGGGATACTTTAGTGAACCAAAATTATTTTGATTGATATGAAACTTTGCAAGATCATCATATTATGCATATGTGACTTGCTAGAATTTTCCTGGATTTATTTGAAAATATTTCTTGTAGAAATATTTCAAATACTTGAAACGGACAGAAGTGGTTCTGGAGGGTTTTGCCCAATATTTTGAACATGACCATGTGTTGAAACTCCTATATATGGAATATATATGCCCACTGAGTTTCCCTGATTTTTCTCAAATACTTTCAAATATTTTAAATAATTTTAACCTATTAAAGACCATTTGTGGCCTAAAGAAAAAGCCTTTCAATAAAATAGGAAAATTACTTTTAAAATTATTTTTTGTGGTTTATGGGAGTCCTATATCTAATCGGTTTCAAATATACTCTTTGAAATATTTTTCATACCCCAAATCAAGTACTTGCAGTGCCAACCTCAATTCAGGGGTTTTTGAAAATACTATTTGGCCAAATTATTTTTGTAAGAAAATACTATACTGTTCTATATACATTGCATGATCATTGGGTAGAAGTTTGGGGCAAGGAAACGAAGTATATAAGGTGGAGTTGCGTTGACTTTAAAGAGCATTTGAAAAACACAGAGAGAAAACCAACTCCAAATACAAGCCAAATAATGCAAAAGTTTTTCTGTCAAACCACACTTTATCATGATTTACTAGCTTAAGTGTTGTGGCATGAAAATCAGGGTGTGACATACCTACCCCCCTTACAAGAATCTCGTCCCCGAGATTCCCAAACTAGGCGTGGAAAGGAATACGAAAACTGGATCCGGGGGTAGTCTTCACGTCCTCATACTGCTTGTGCTTCCGACGGGTGCTCTCTTGGACCTTGAAGTACTCGATGGCGTGGCTTCATGTATGACATCCTGCTTGATCCAGATTGAAATTTGGGTCTCTCGCATAAGTCGTATTGGGCTGGAGGTCGATGGCTCGGTGATCGATGTCCTTGTAGAGATCGGGCTAGTTAGGGAGTTACACTACAAAAAAAATACACTTCCGTGATGATACGTGTTTGTCACAATAGGTCACGTTTTCTGTCATGCATGTACATCCATGACAAATTTATGACAGAATCAAGATAGTCATACCTGTGTTGTCGTAAAAGTGTTCCATGACATTACCAAAATTATCATCACGGAAGTGTCCACTTCCATGACGATAAATCGCGCGTCACAGAAGTGCTTTCGTCAAGGGTGACCGACACGTGGCATCCACCGTAACGGAACGCCGTAAAGCTATCGCGTCCGGTTTTGGATGCGATAACCCGTTAACAGCCCCGACCTACGGGGATTTTCCACGTGTAAAATAATCATTGGCAGGAGGAAACACGTGTCGGCTCACCGTTGGGATAGATGTCATCCACTCATTGGACCCAAAGCGCCTATGACACGCCGACACGTGGGATGGCCCAACAGAGGCCCATTCATGTGAAAAGGGCGGCCCGTTTGACTTGGTCAATAGGTGGCGGGCCCGCCCACGGCAAGCCTGTTAACGGCATGTTCGCATATAGCCCATTTACAGCCCGCTATCCCAGGGCCCGTTTACGGCCTATCCGAATTAGGCCCAGTAGCGTCATCTGGGCCGTCCAATATAATTCCAGCCCGTTTTAACTTTTGGCCCATGACGTCTTTCGGCCCATATGAGGCCTTAGTAACCCTCGGCCCCTTAACGGCCCATGATAAAACTGGCCCGTAATGAACAGTGTATCACTTTATACCCATTAACGGCCCATTATTCCATTGGGCCGTTTCCAGCCCATGATATCTTTCGGCCTTCTCAGGGCCCATTTATTCTTGGGCTCATTTCCAGCATTCGGTTATTTACGGCCCGTTACTGTCATTTTCTGCTTGTGGGCCAAATTCAGCCCGTGGTTACAGTCAGCCCATTTGCGGCCCGTTAATACGTTGGGCCGTTTTCATGTCGAGAAAAACCCGTTGGGTTGTTTTCATAGAGTTATCAAATACGGCCAATAAGCGACCCGTTATTGTCCACGAATAGTACGGCCCATGATTGGCGAAATGATGATACGCCCCATAGAAGGCCCATGGATCGTACGGCCCATAAAAGGCCCATGGATCGTATGGCCCGTGGAAGGCCCATGGATCCTACGGCCCGTATAGAAGGCCAATGGATCCTACGGCCCGTAGAAGGCCCATGGATCATACGGCCCGCAGGAGGCCCATGGTTACAACAGTCTGTGTGTTGCCATGATTTTTTTCGCCTAGTTTCCAAAAATAGGTTATTGTGGACACTAGAAAAACACAGAAAAAGAACTGTAGTGACTACAAGCAAACAACTAAACAAGAAAATAAGGAAATAAATAAGCAATCAATTAACGCTAGCCTATTACCGCTATTACACATATTACATCCACTGGGCATCAAAGTTCACCACCAGTGCAAATATAGGGAACAAAGCAGCATATTACATACACTGGCCATCAAAATTGGCCAGCAGTGCAAATAAACGTGGCAGCAAAACAAGAGCATAACTGAAAAAACTTCATAAGAGCTCAAGAAACGTGGTATCCACCATGCTGGCAATAAGCTTAGCAAGCTTATTAGCTTTGTCCTGTTTGGCGCTAAAATCCTCGAACGCTTGCTGTTGCACCAGAAAGTATGCATCTGAATGCTCCAGGGACTTCTGCAGTCCTTCCGCTTCTTGTCGCAGCATGGCTGATTGATGTCTTTCAGCTTGTAGTTGAGACTCAAGAAACCAAACTGATTCAGACAGTGAGTTTGAATAGCGTGTGCAAGCGGTAGTGGCCAGTAACTCCAACACTAAACCAAGACAGGACTTTGGGGTTGTCTCACTGTCTTCGAGATAGTCTTGCTTAGCTGTTTTATCAACTTTGTTGGAGTCCAACAAGTTTGTGTCACTATCCTGAACCTTATCTGCATTACTTCCTTTACCATTGCTTAATAAGGCACTCTTCCCCAATATTCTGTCAGCATTCTAAAAGAAGAAACAAGCAGACACATAACAGTTTAGCATGTACTAGTATATGAAACTCATTTCGGTGAACCAGTTCATTGGTAAGCTGGACAGGATTAAACTACCAAGTCTTCTATTGCCAAGTACTAGCACTACAAAAAAATACACTTCCGTGATGATACGTGTTTGTCACAGTAGGTCGCATTTTTTGTCATGCATGTACATCCATGAAAATTTTATGACAGAATCAAGATAGTCATACCTGTGTTGTCGTAGAAGTGTTCCATGACATTACCAAAATTATCATCACGGAAGTGTCCACTTCCATGACGATAAATCACGGGTCACAGAAGTGCTTTCGTCAAGGGTGACCGACACGTGGCATCCACCATAACGGAACGCCGTCAAGCTATCGGGTCCGGTTTTGGATCCGATAACCCATTAACAGCCCCGACCAACGGGGTTTTACACGTCTAAAATCATCATTGGCTGGAGGAAACACGTGTCAGCTCACCGTTGGGACAATGTCATCCACTCATTGGACACAAAGCGCCTATGATATGTCGACACATGGCACGGCCCAACAGAGGCCCATTCCTGTGAAAAGGCCGGCTCGTTTGACTTGCTCAAAAGGTGGCGGGCTGGCCCACGGCAAGCCTGTTAATGCCTTGTTCGCATATAGCCCATTTACAGCCCACTAACCAGGGGCCCGTTTACGGCCTAACCGAATTAGGCCCAGTAGCGTCATCTGGGCCGTCCAATATAATTTGAGCTCGTTTTAACTTCCGGCCCATGTATGGCCCATGACGTCTTCCGGCCCATGTGAGGCCCTTATTACTCTCGGCCCATTAATGGCCCGTGGTCAAACTGGCACGTAATGAACAGTGTATCACTTTATACCCATTAACGGCCCATGGTGAAACTGGCCCATAATGAACAGTGTATCACTTTATACCCATTAACGGCCCATTATTCAGTTGGGCTGTTTCCAGCCCATGTTATCTTTCGGCCTTCTCGGGGCCCATTTATTCTTGGGCTCATTTCCACATTCGTTTACATACGGCCCATTACTGTCATTTTCTGCTTGTGGGCCAAATTAAGCCTGTGGTTACAGTCGGCCCGTTTGTGGCCCGTTAATACGTTGTGTTGTTTTGATAGCATCATCAAAATACGGCCGATTAACGACGGACCGTTATGGTCGGCCCATGAACGGACCATTTCAACTCTAGCCCATTTACGACCATAATGTGGTCTGTTATTGGCCCATGTTTGGCCAACCGATCATAAGCCCGTAGAAGGCCCATTGATGATACGGCCCATAGAAGGCCCATTATTTCTATGGCCCGTATAAGGCCCATTGTTTCTACACCATGTAGAAGGCCCATTGTTTCTATGGCCCTTAGAAGGCCAATTGTTTATATGGCTCGTAGGAGGCCCATGTAAACTACAGCCGGTGGGCATCAAAGTTCGCCACTAGTGCAAATATAGGGAACACCCTACACTATACAAAAATAGCTTGTTGTTTCCTTCAGCTGGTGGCTGCACGTTAAGAACAAATTTTGTATCGCACGAAAACAAATTACAGCTATAAAACAAAAGGAAGGTTGGCATAAAAGTTAACAGTCTAGCAGATAAATGCACCACCAGAAGTTCAGAAGCTCAGTTCATTTGACCTGACTGTTACGTTTTCATGCTGTATTGTCCAATGGAGCACCATAACCTTGGCCTTCAGTTCTCCTAGGCTCCTGAACACCATAGCAAACGTCTGATAGTCTGGTTTCAAAACCATGCATATCTTGACAACATCGAACAATGTCTCTCCTTGTTTCACAAAGGGTCTCTGTTAGGGAATGGACTTGTGTCTGGAGCGCAGATACAACATTGTTTTGAGCTCGCATATCTTGATCATGAGGCAGTTTGGACGAGATTGCCTTAACAACCAACCCAGTATTACGCAGGAACGTGCTTTTGGCACTGTTAGTGGACAGGTACTGACCCACTGCAGTAAGAGCTGACATTGCGGTTATAGTTGCCTCGCCACCTTCAGAAGGTGGTGGTTCCACCATTTTTTCCATAGCTCACTGAAAAGTTGTGGTTTTACATTAGTAGTACCAAAACAGAAGATATTAAGGAGGCAGCAAAACCAAACAAAATAGCTTTGGTCTATATACATAACTTATTCTGGTGAACCCATGTAAAATAATAGTTGTATATTATTGCAAAGTACATAATAAAACCAGGTTCCAAACATATGACCATGTACCATCGCTAATGTATTGTCTATTTCTTCACATTGTATTGAGGGCTAAGGATAACGAGACGACGTTTATAGTACGGTAAGCACAGTATGACATCATTCATATCACAAAACAACTGAGAACAGATAAACAGGCAATTGTAACGTTGTGTGGGCAAGTCCAGCACGGAACTAGATTACATGTCAAGATCAAAGGAACGTCACTCCTCTCTTTTAAACCTTGTAAGGTGCAATGATATGCTAAGACAATTGTGTATAGAATTGAAAAGAGTAATAGACATTGGCTGCAAACCAGGAAGTTCAAGGCACAAGTCAAAGTAAGTAGTAGTTAAAAGGCATGAGGATTAAGGACTTACAACAGCGGCTTTGACTGGTGTAGTCATGCCCTTCTTCTTGCTGGTGTGACAGTCCTTGAAGATTTCCACAGCGTTTGGTTCAGGTACTTTTTGGTCCTTGCGGGCTTTCCTCTGCAAATATAGATCTGATAATATGGTACAACGAAAAGAGTGAAACAACAGGTAATTACAAGAGCCTCGCAGTGTGCAATATAGCTACGAGATCCTATCGTCTGTTGGAATTTCACTTTCGTACGGTTGGCCTTGCTCTTTGAACAATTAACCTACAAGAAAGATAGATTTGTGCGGCACATGTGTAAATAGGACTTCAACAAGTGATCTGATCACATATATATAATGTACCTGATACTTCGGATCAGACCAGTGTTTGACGAGGCCTCTCCAGTCTTCATCAGATATATTTTCCACTGGAGATGTTTGGGAAAGTTCACTGTTAGCCTTGCCTTCAAAGTGAGTTTTCCTCAAGTTATATCGATACTGCCGCAGAGCAGACTTGATAACATGGGTGCAAGCTTGTCTGGTTGCATCATCTTGGCTATCCAACTTGAACCTCATCTGTTGAAAATTATGGGAGTCTCATTATCGGCAACCTAGAAAGTATTGGACAGAGCAAGACGACATTACTAGTTTCTATACATAACCATGCTTACAGATAAATGGTCGAGGAAGGTGTTGAACTGGGTTTCGTCTTTGTCATTCCTGTACTGAATCCATGTTGGGAGGATACGTACATGACACCTAACAGCAACCGCTACCTCTGATACTAACTTGGCTGACTCTGTAGCATCACATGGCCTATTTAAACCTACCTCAAAACGGATCTCCATTCTTCCTCCTCTAGATTTAGTTAACCTATCGAGCATTATCCCTGATGTTTGTTTCCTCTTGCGCCTAGGTGCTAGTCCAACAACAAACATATGAAGTGTTAGTGTACATCAAAATGTGAGACTACATATAAAGAAGCATGCAACTGTAACTTGACTCCAGCAACTACCTTTTTGCTGTTGAAGCACACAAAGTTCATCTGATCTTGCCAACTCATCTTGTGTCAAGAGTGCTTCAGAAGTAGTGTCAGGTGGCAAGGGAGCTTGGGAACGTGTTGCTAGCTGAGTTGACCAACAAGTAAATCGTGCAGCTGGTGATACTGTGGAATGTGTTGCAACAACTAGGGTTGTCTCTGCTTGTTTGGTGGCAGCTATTTGTTTCTTTTTGGCTTGTTCTGCAGCTCGTGTAGCATGGGATACCCTGTCGGCACAATTTTCCGCTGGACTTTGACCTTCTATTGCACCATCAGTACCAGCAGAATCTGCAAGATTGTTCCGCTTCCCTTTGACCTTCTATTGCACCATCAGTACCAGCAGAATCTGCAGGATTGTTTCGCTTCCCTTTCCCTGACGTTCTGTCTTGCTTCCTCTTTCTCTGTGCCATGCTAAGTCAAGCTGACAAGAAAAATGAATAACAATTCAGTTCTTCAGAACAAATGTACTTTGATGTAAGAACATGGAGTGATAGACAGATATTGTATGTTCTAGAAACAGGAACACGTGTCTTAGTCACAAGTATAATGTGTAAAGTAAGCAGATGCAATTCAACAAAATTAGAAGCAATACAAGCTAGACATCATACATAACATGCAACCACATATAACAGTGCCAAGTTAGAGGGAGCACCTATGATGGTGCACTAGGGGAGACGTGCTCATCACCGACACGGCTACATTGACTGTCTTTGCATGTGTTGTCTTGGAAATCATCTTGGGGGGATGGAGGAGTAGAATATGTAGAGGCCCTCCATTTGGAAGGAGAACCTTCATCCGTTGCCTTGCTAACTTCCTTCAGCTTTATTGCTTTTGAATTGTCAAGTAAAACCGACAAGAAAAAGCAATAAAATTCACTCTTCAGAACTCGTTCGTGCATGATACTGACAATCACTACATTGATGTAAGGCAAACACATGATTCCAGGATGGAATAATACGAAAAACAGAACGGCATGGCATATTCACAACTGTTTGTGTAAACTAAGCAGAAACCATTTCACCAAATAAGAAGCAATGCAAGCTAGACAGCACGTGAAAGATGCAACCAATATGACTCTGCCAAGTTAAAAGTGTCCCATCATAAATGGCATTTCAACAAATTAGAAGCAGCGCATGCTATAAATCATATCAAAGATGCAACTAATATCACATTGCATATACTGAAGTTGTCTCGTCATATTGATTTATGCGGGATACCAAAAAAACAATAGTTTTATGTGAGAACATGCTTAATAGACAGATGTACTATGTACTAAATACAGGAAGGCATGTCACATTAACAGGTATAATGTATAAGCTAAGCAGAATAGCACATGCAGTTTAACCAGATTGGAAGAATTACAATCTAGACACCGTATGCAACATACAACGGCATATCACACTGCCAAGTTAGAGCAAGCACCTGCGATGCTAGTGTAGGGGAAATGCGGTAATCAACTACAGAGCTACGTTCACTATCCTCATCTAGCCTTGCTGTTTCTTGAGTATCATGTTGGGAGGCTGACGATGCATTCTTTAAATGAGGAGTATTCCGCTTGCCTTACTGCCTCATCATAAGTGATTGATGAGGGATACACAAGAAAATTAGTTTGATGTAAGAACATGGTTAATACACAGATGTACTAGTATGTACCAAAAACAGAAAGGCATGTCATATTCAAAGGTATAATGTGTAAGCTAAGCAGATGCAATTTAACCAAATTGGAAGCAATACAAGCTAGACATCGGGCTGGAGTGGTAAGCATGATCATCTAGGACCTGAGAGCCTGGTGGGAGGCGGGCTGCTTCGCCACCATCATGGCTTTTTAGTTGGCTTCCAGGTGATGCCTCTCTTTGCTGGGCTTGTCACTGGCTCGGCCAGTGCCCTGACTAGCTATTTGTCTACTGGTGCTCACGGGATGGTGGTTCACGTAAAAAATATCTTTCCTTATCTTAATAAAGACCGACTTCGGCCTTTCGAATACAAGCTAGACACCATATGGAACATGCAACCACATATGACACCGTGAAGTTAAAGCAAGCACTTGGGATGGTGGTTCATGGCGAGCGAGATCATCAACTCCAGAGCTACGTTCCCTGTCTCCATCTGCTGACACTACACCCTTTATAGTCTTGAAACGTGTCTGGCTTAGCCGCGTACCATGCAGGAGCGACTTCTCTCTTATCTTTTCTGCTTCTGTCAAGGCAGGGTCTGAAATAACCTTGCATAAAAACACAAACACAATAGTGAGAGTATGGGTGAAGTGTGTGCAGAACTAGTGCACTGTAAAAGTAGCAGATAGCAAGTAGCTGAAAAATAAATGACAGTAGACATATGATAGCTCTACAACATTGCATGTCAAACAAAATTAGATTCTACTCCATATGATTTTCTAATATATGAGCACAGGAAATGCAGGTACTCCTCCAGCACACCACCACATGTGGTCATGTAAAGATAACAGTCGACTGAAAATAAATAGGTCAGTCAATTTTTTTAATGAACCGTCCGATCTATAAGGAACGGGCAGATGGGCTTCATCTACCTCCCACCAGTCACTGTTGACGATCTTTCTCGAACCGCCAGCAACCACCAGCCCAGACCCCTGCCTCCGCCGCCCCACCCTCCCCTCGACCTGACACCACTGCCGTGCTTGGCAGCGCCCCCAGGCCATCCCTTTAATCCCGGCTGACCTCCAGATCGGGCGCCAGTAGCTCTAGGCCCCAGACGCCCCTAAGATAAACACCGAGGCGCTGCTTCCCCTGGGTAATAGGCGGACTAGCGCCTGTTACGTCGGGGAATGCTTCCGTTAATTGGGAATCAACTGACCAGGAATTGAAATTCAGGTTGGCGACGGACCTCTAGCTAAGGTGAAATAGTATATGAGGAGAAACCTTGTGCATCGCGAGTTTGTAGGAACATCTAGTATCAAGAAGAAGCGGTCAACTAGTGTCTTCTGTGGGATGAATACCATGCAAGCAGACACGTAAGATTTGCACGAATAAGGGAAGAGGAGTACCCTTATCGGTTGCCAGTGTGGTCTCCTCCATATGTCGTGGCGATCTTCTTTTTTCTCCTGGGGGAACCGATGTTTTGGAGAACCATGGATTCTTGGACGAACCCATGGCCAAATTGTTGACTGTGTTGCCGTGGCCGTATGTCGGCGGAGGGGAAGCAGATCCGAGGCGGCGAAGGATGGCGTAGCAGGAACAGCTCCGGTGCGGTGGAGGGTGGCGAAGTTGGAGCGGCAGCAGTGAGGCGTAGAACAGTGTGGAGGCCATTGCGGTTGAGGTTGCGGTGGACGACGACATCGGGATATCGGCTCCGGCGTGATGGAGGAGGGCGGCGGTTGATGGGTGGAATGGGGTGGCGGACGGAGGATGCCGGGGTTTGGCGGCTGGTGGAGAGGTAGTTTTTGCACCCACGGAGTACGAATGGGGAATCTGACGGGTGGGCGGGAGGGGGAGGGGGGAGAACCATGTTTCGGTCTGGGACGCGCTTGTTTTTGGCTTTTTTGAACAGAAGATGGGACGCGCTTGTTTGAAATTTGGGGAAAGTACAAACTTTCCCCCCTCTTAAATTTCAGACCTACTGCGGGTCGGGGTAGGATGGTAATCCCAGGTGTCCCAAATAGTGGGCGGGAGCGATTTCAGCCGCGCGCATGTGTGCTTAGGCGGCCATTGTGTATGAATGTTTTTCGGAGGCGGTTGTGTGGCGTCTAGATGAAGCTACAAACCTACCCTGGTTTAGACCTTTGGATATCGGGCCGGTAGGTTTCACGGGCCGGAGTTATTAGAAAAGTAATTTCCTTGTACTACCAAACATTGGTCTCACGCGGTTTCGCCCGAGTAGAGGCTCTTTTGGCGCTTCATTCGAAATTTTGAGACACAAGCATTGACGTTTAGAGTACTCTTGAACTTTGAGGATTGACCTAAATAGACAACGTTAAATTTGACCTTGTATGTTTGAAAACCTCATTAAATTATCCGCTTCTTTTTGAAATTTTGACACTTGAAAATCCTATAACTACAATTATTTTGGAATGGAGGAGCTAAATTAGAATCTATTTTGTACAAGACTACATATGATATTATGTACAAAATCAGAGCAAAGATTGGTGCCCCCATAATTTAGGTATGATTTACAAACGCCATGATATCAAATTCAAATAATTGAATGGACTTCATGTTGAATTCGATTTTTTTAAACCACCTTAAGTTGAATTCAAATGTATGCTAGTTAATAGGTAGCTATTTATAATGTTCATTGTGTAACTTTCATATGTATAATGTGCTTTACACACACAACATGAACTATACTCACGTTTATATTCGTTTGCTAAAGCGATGCATTGTCTGGAGTTCAAAATACTAACTATGTGGATCAATTGTGTCAAATAATAACATAGACGTGCTCAAATTTGATAGAATCTAGATGTCTGATGGATCAATGACTGTTCCTTACGCGAATTGAAAATATCATGATCCCATCCTAATATTTGGATACAATTTATATCTTTAATGAATGTGTACAGCAGTCTTGTACGTGTAGTTTCACTCTCCAACGGTGGTCTCTCACACATGCTCACACACTCTCTCCCGAGGTGTCTTTATCGCACACATGCTCTCGATATAACCCTCCCTCCCTCTCGTAACCATTTACGACTGTTTTCACTAACCTTTATCACAAGCACTCTTCCTCTCGCAAGCATACACACGCACAATCCCCATCGACCTTTCTATATACATAGACCTGCCTACGTGTCTCCCGTATGCACATTATCTTTAGGCATGTCTCTCACGCATTGTCTCACACCTCTCTTCCTAATCGGCGAGTATGATTCTAGCAGAGCATTCTGTAGGATGCCCCTGAAAGTTAGGTTGGATGAACAGTAATATCAGAGATAAAGGGGTTACCTTAGTCCGAGAACCCAGGGTTACAAATCCTAGCCTGCTTTGTTAGTGGACATAGAGTCCTTCACAATTATGCTATCTTTGTCTTGTACGACTAGTCATCCATGGGTCTCCCTAAATGCATCACGGGCCGACCAATGTGGCGCGGGACGGAACCGAACGAAGGGCCTCACCTCGACCCACCGGAACTCACACGGTGACACACCCTCTGCCCCCATGTCTCGTTATCTTCTCACACCCACCCATACCAACACAGACACCACACACAAAAAATATATTCTCCTGGTGCCTCTATCCACTCCCCCCTTGCATATACACACTCAAGGGAATCTCTCGCCATGACGTCATATTCATCTCTCTCTCTCTAGACCACTCTCATTTATCGTGCTATCTCTCCCACGCCCCCCTGTCGGCCCCTCTATCAATGCCTCTCTCGAATACGTAATACACACACATACCTCTCTAGGCCATGCCAAATGCATCAAGAACACATCCACACATGTTACATCACGTACCCCATTGATCTAAAAAGCCCTCTCTTCACGTTTATTTCGCATACAACATTCCTTTCGAATAAAGTGTGGCCAAAAAAATATTTTAGAATTTCTACATATATACAACATTAAAAAGTTATATGGAGGAGTATGAACGCTTGCATTGCATGGTACCCACAATCATATTTATTCCGCACTGTGAATTTGTATATTTTTATACCATATATAAAGGTAGTCATAATAAAGAGAAACGAAGAGCATCTCTCTCTCCATCGCATACCCCCCTCTACACCCCTTTCAGGTACGCACATAAACTATCTCCAGGTCCTCTAAAAGTAAGCCCCCAGCACATTCACGCATGTTTCATCTTTCTCTCCTTATATATACAGTGACGATCATTGTATTTGAAGCGAAAGCACGATACGTACATTGGACTTCAGGATCCACTCATTACGGTCACCATTTACGTTTTGTGGTTATTATACAGTCATGGGCTCACCGTACAACTCTGTATTTGCTCAAGACACGACTAGTTGACCAGTTAAACGGTCCATGTGGCACCTCTAGTGTTGCATCACATTATCTCACTACCATCGGGCCCACCTGTCGGCTTGTATCTACTCTACATCTACACTCTTATAAAATACTAGCAAGATGCCCATGCGTTGCACGGAACATCAAGATGCATTTGTATGAGTAGTTTATCTTGTGGGAGAAAAGGATGAACAAGGGAAGGCCTTATTTGCAAGTGTGGAGAGGGGTGTGGGTATCTTTTTGCAAAATTGCCATAGTTTCCTTCCTATCCGCCAAATATAGATCGGACGGCCTATATTGCAGGATGGCAGGCACACGATCATCACCGACTATGCTTTTTATAAGAGTAGGGATAAAATACACTCTTATAAAAAATAGAGTTGGTGATGATGGTGTGCGTGCCATCCTGCAGTATAGGCCGTCCGATTTATATCTGACGGATAGGAAAGAAACTATGACAATTTTGCCTAAGATGTACCCACACACCTCTCCACATTTGCAAATAAGGCCTTCCCTCGTTCATCCTTTTCTCTCACAAGATAAACTAGTCATACAAATGCATGTTGATGTTACGTGCAACGCACAAGCATCTTGCTAGTAAGAATGAAAACAAATGACAACAAAAATATTGGACGGTGGTTCGAAGTCATGACCGCGGGCACAGCGGACAAGGTGGCCTTGTATTGGTATGCTGAGCCGTCTGTTTTAACACACAGGAGCTGGTGTGGTGATTATACACACATGCACGCATGCACACGAACTGCATGCACGCAACACTCACACGAACACATGCACCCACGCACCCACGCACGCACGCAACACTCACACGTACACACACAGTCACGCACGCACGCAACACTCACACGCACACACCCACACATGCATGCACACACCAGTACACCACACGACCAACACACACTCTCACGCTCAAGTGCTCAACCTACACGTCCATGCGCACACATCAGGCCCTGACAGACACATACACAAGCAGGTGATTCCCGCGCACGGGGTGTAGTCTTGTCACGCCTGCGTAAATTTGTGTTTATCTGACCTTTTCCCTATGGGAACTGACAGGTGGGACCCACAAGGAATGTGGTCAATTTAACTAGTCAACATGGTGCCACGCAGACTATTTGGCCGGTCAACAGAGTGCAATCCGATGCTGAACCGTGAGCAAGTGACCGTATAATCACCGCAAAACGTATATAGTGACCGTAATCAGCTTATTCTGAAGTTCGGTGAACGTATTACGCTTTTCTCTCTATAGGCCATCCAAAATTACATCTCTACACGTTCTCGCATGTTACATCTAACAACTATGCAATACAGCACTACTACTACACTCTAACACAATAAATCATATTGTTACTTAATTATTCAGTTTGCATACATTAAAATTGTCTTTGAAATGTATGGCCAGTATCATATACCGCGCGGGAAAAATCCCGCCCTTTCCTGTTTAATCGGGTTTGTATCGATGGATCGTGCGAAACAACAAAACTATAGTACTATATAAAGTACAAGTGACAGTTCACTGGGCCATCGTGTCGTGTACTCCTCAGTCGTAAGAGTGGAGCGCTCGCTTTCATAAATCTTCTAGTCCCTTTCGCCGACATGTTGGGCATCAAGCTACCGGGTCCACGTGCCATACCGAAATACAGTGCAGAGCAGCCAGGGTGAAGCACCCAGTCATGGCGCTGGCGTAGTAATGAGCAATGAGGCGTCAAATCACAAAGCTGCACCTTTTCCGCAGTTAAGTTGGACGGACGAAGTAATAATGCTAAAAAAAGAAGTTGGAGGGACAAAGCAACCATCATTTCACTCGTTGCTGAATTCGCTTCTCCCTCATCATCTTCAAGTTAACCACGTGTTGCTTCTGCCATTGTTCTTCCTCATGTGGGAAGCGGATCGGCTTGGTAAAGCACTGACATGTGGGACCGCATGTTAGCAAACCGCCAGGACAAAGTCCTCTAAAAATAAGAAACCTCCCCCGCCATCCACGCGGCAAAATCACCTCCTTTTTACTAATCTTGATTCTATAATTTTTTAGATCAATATAATTGAGATTTGTATAGATAGCATACAGGAGCAAAACAAGTGGTACGGTTAAGGGCATCCACAATGTGTAGCCAAATGTGAAAATAGCTTTTGGCATCATGGGAACCATTGTGGACGGTGTTGCCAAAGCCAAAAGGATGGAACCAAAGCTCCCTGATTGATTGATTGAAGGAATGGAAAAATGCAACGTCTCTCCTCTTTCTCCCGTGCTTGGACGCATGTACAGTATAGAGGACGGAGTCTACTCCCCTGCCCCTTCTATCACAAATCACAAAGCAGTGAGGCGTCAAATCACAAATCACAGACGAAGCAACCATCATTTCACTCTTTGCTGACTCCGCTTCTCCATCGTCTTCTTCGAGAAACCATCTCACCGCACTAAGCTGGACGGACGACGCTATTGTGTACGAGTAGTACTAGTATATTTACGCGTCCTTTGGTTCAACGAACTTCCTGGATGCAAATAAGGCGATTGTATCGGCTTGCAGGCGGCACTTGCGAACGACTAATCGTGGTCTCCCTCAATGGTGTTCTCCGTCGAACGCACTTCGCCAAACCACAACGTTCGAGATATCGTCGATGTCACCGCAATGGGGAAGGAAGTCAAATATAGTTACTACCTCCATTTGTTTTGTACACAAGGCCAGTATATCGAAATTACAATTTGCAAAAGGCCACTAACACTAATCGAGGCAAAATTGATGGGGTGTGCCTCGTACTAGCAACCAAGGACATTAATATCCCCTGCATGCATGCGGAAGTGAGAAGGTTGGTTTGCATGGTGCTGCATTAATCAAGCGATGAGGTGTGAGATGGTTAGCTCTTTGGGCTTTGGAGAAAAAAATACGCATTAATTGACACGTGAAACAAGGATTTGTATCGATTAATCCCAGGAAGGAAAACCCCGCCTTTCTTTTTTAACACTAGTACTCCTAGTACGTAGTACTACGTACTTATCCTGTTTGGGTCTAGGCCTTGCATTGCCATACTTCGCCACACATTTTTGCCAAGCTTGCCTGAAGTTTTCAAAATGAAAAGGAGGTACACTTGCGCATGGCTGTCGCGGTCGCACCACACCCTCACACGGTCGCTCCTGCACGCCGCGGTCGCACCGCACCCTCACATGCACAGTCGCTCCTGCACGCCGCAAACCCAACCAAGGGAACACACCCTCACTGACACGTGCTGTCGCATGTGAACAAACCAAACTCAGCCATCCTACCGCTGACACATAATTTTCGTTCATAGAGTATGTTTATCCAACCGCATGTTGGGGAGTATCCGTACGGCCCGTGCGGTGGTCTGTTGGGGAAGAAGAAGAGGTGAGGAAGAAGGGTTAGGAGACGTAGATATTCATCCAACCGCCTGAAATGGTAGACTGACCCAAGTCAGGCGACTTGCATAACAATATATGTTTTTACACAACAAAAGATCCATAAAACAACAACATAAAGAAAAACTATCACTGCTCGCAGAACGAGACGGCCTCGACGTCTTTGGCTGCCGGCGTGAACCAGCCGTAGCTGCCGACGTGTGTCTCTACACCGTGGTTGTCCTCGGCCTCCAGCTACTCGTTCAAGCGGAGCGTGTGGGCGCTCTGCACGGACGAGAGCACCGCCCGGTTCAAGTCAAGGACGTCCGGTTCCGCCTGCAGGAGGGCCTCGATGGCAGCGGCATCCGCGCGCTCCGCGTCGAGTCGAGCCTCCACCGCCCGGTTCAAGTACAGGACGTTCGGTTCTGCCTGCGGGAGGGCCTCGATGAGAGCGGCATCCGCGCGCTCCGCGTCGAGTTGAGCCTCTGCCGCCCGGTTCAAGTCCAGGACGTCCGGTTCCGCCTGCAGGAGGGCCTCGATGGCAGCGGCATCCGCGCGCTCCGTCTCAAGTTGAGCCTCCGCCGCCTGGTTCACATCCACGACATCCGGTTCCGCCTGCAGGAGAGCCTCAATGGCAGCGGCATGCGCGCGCTCCGCGTCGAGTTGAGCCTCTGCCTCTCGGTCCTCCTTTAGTATCGCTAGGTTGAACCGCTGGTCCGCCTACACCATGGGGGACTCGGACTCCGGCACGAAGTCGACGTCCATCGTCTCATACCCATCGGGGGCCTTCTGCGGCGCGACCTCCGCCATGAACATTTTATCGGCTTCCTCCTCCTCGTAGCTTGGCTCCAGAGAACTCGGGGATTGGCCTGCCGCAAAGCGAGCTTGGGAACGGAGGTCTCTGGCGCCGACCGCCACCGCGATTTTTGCGCGGCGTTCCGGCGTCAGCATCTTGTAGTACGTGATCTTGTGGCGCACCATGGCTTTCAGGAGAACTAGGGGACGCTTGCTGCGGGCTAAGGGATCGAAAGGTGGGGGAAGGGGCTGGAGATTAGGTGTAGTTTTAGGGCAGTGGCTGGCGTAGGCCGAGCAGCGAAGGTTCTGGTGTGAATAGTGGTTCCGGTGACGACTGGTCAATCGATTTTGACTGTACATCGCTCTTGTCGCCTTCGCGTTGAAGCGCGGCACGCTGGACCCTCCACGTCGCTCATCGAATGGAACACGCTTTGTCTTGCGTTTTCGCTCGCTTGTGGGACCGCAGTTGAGAGCAAACCGACGTCCATCCCCCTCCCTCGCCCACGTCATTTTATGCGGAGTAAATAAAAACAAAGGGAGTATACTACGAATGAGGATCCCCTGACGTGGCCGAACCCATTGAGTAACTGACATGCGGGGCCTAGCAAGCATGGGGTCCGCCAGTAAGTGACCGAAAGGGAGGGTAAGGCAGGGATACGTATGTGAAAGGAGCTTCCAATGATATAATTTTCACATTATACATCTCATGTACTATTAATCTTGTCAATAGTCAAATGTGGTTTTGAAAAATGCATTAGAGCATGGTTAATAATATACCCAGTCGATGGCTATAAGGAACTGCCATGTCATCTATAGCCATCATCTATTATATGCACTCATACAGTAGTTTGGGCTATAAGGTTGGCTATTTCCCGCAAAAAATTATAAGGTTGGCTATTATATTAGTACTTTTTTCCATCTCCTCTCCATCTCTTTCTTCATATTTATTGTACGTATTTAACTAGGAATGCGTATATAGCTAGGCTCTTGCATGAGAGCTCACTCCCCTTACTTTTTCACATCTCTCTCGACCACATAGGCCCTATATAAATGGAAGGAGGGAGTACAACTATGAGCACTGCATACTCTAGTACAGATGTTGTCAGTACTCCACTAGTACTATTGGACAGGGAGCTTAAAAAAAGTTACTATTGGACTGGCTATACGTGGCGAAATCCTAGTAGGAAGAGCATGCGCGAGAACAAGCACATTCATGTGGTTGAAAACAAATTGGAAACCATCTCGAGTACAAATCTAGGAGTACGTACGAACCTAACAATATTGATTGGATGTTGTTGAATATTGATACTTTTTTATCAAAGTAGAGATACTTTGACTACACATAAAACTTATATGTACACTAGAAAGGTTAGGAGGGAGTATATTGTACGTTCAAAAATGAAACGACCATTGAATACCCTTTATATATGATTTGCGGATGCTATGATCACTGGTTCAAAATTTTGAATCTGCCTTAGGTATCACACATGCCCCCACTCGTTCTCTCTCGATTTCATCTTGGGGTCCAAAGATCGATTGAAAGAGGACTAGGGTGGGTACAATACGTTCGTTTCGCTTATGAACGTACAATATACTCCATCTAATCAAGACAGACCCCCCCCCCCCGCGGGTCATTTCTATCATAGAAACAGACCAAATCTTTATCTCCTTGCACGACACGCAATTGATCTCTGAACATCAATCGATCTCGTCAACATGTGTCGGGGCATGCATGAACCGAATGGGATGCCAAAACTAAGACGCGAAGCGACACATAGTGGGGGCAAAGTGAAACTTCAACCAAACCGTTTGTTTGTATGCATGTCGGACAAATTACAAATAAACATTGGAAATACAAGCATGGTCTAGGCCCACATGCGAATGATACTAGGCACAATGTTCAAATGAGGCATGCGGGAGGATGGACTCAACCGGAGGGCGACATGATCGATGGAGAAGAGGGTTGGAGATGAATGAGAAATAAGCAAATGCCACATGATTATACTTGACTGGCTCAAATAAACAATAAGTAGTCTCGCTTGGCCTACATAGTGAAAGCCCTAATGCGCAACGCGGAGCACTGACGCTCGAATATGGCCGGGAAAACAGGGAAACCGACATGTGGGGCACACCTTTCGGGACGACGTAGCGCAAACTAGTCCAATGGAGGAGCTGGCCCACGACCTCCTCGCCATCGGCAACCGTTCATGTGGGTCGTGGGGGCCAACAACGTGGCACAGCTCTAGCACCGCCTCTGGACACGACGACCGCGGTGAGCGAGACGCTCATCGTCGCTAGACACGGTCAGTTTCAGTGTGCCGAGGGTGGCCTTAGTGCTGTGGCACGACCAACAGCTAGTATGTTTGGTTTGTGCCCAAGGTTGCCCCATCAAAGCATTGGTTAGCCAAAATTTTGGTTGAGATTTTGGTTGCCCATGATTTGGCCTACATCGGTAAGAAAAATGAACTAGAGTTGGCTAGAGTTCATTGGCATGCCAAAAAAATGGCAACCATCCATTTTTGGGTCATGACCAAAACCTAAAAAAAATGGCAACCATCCAAACAAAGACCAATCTTTGGGTCATGACCAAAATTTTGGTAAGGTGCACTTTGGCCACCATCCAAACACACCCCAACACCCGGCTCGTCGAGGATGCATGGGGCGCCGGGACACATCCGTGGAGTGGTGTAGCGCGGACAACTGCATCCTCAGGACCTGAGACCATGCCGGGCCGTCTTGCTTTTTCAATGACATGCGTCGATCGCATGTGAGCAAAGGGCATCTCCAACGTTGCCACGACCGCAGCTGACTACCCTGGCACACCAAAAACCCTCGTCCCTCGTGCCGTCACGCGGCGCGTTCCCAGCCGGCGCCAGCTGCCCGCATTCATGCCGTCCATCCGTATGCCGTCGTTAAGAGGCTCGGTGCCCGAGGAACCAACTCCGGCGACTTAATGATGCACCAGGACGCTTGGCCTCACCGGAATGCGCTACTTAAAGCGGCAACGCCCAGCTAACCTCCACACCATAGCGCATCGTCCTCCCACCTGGCACCACATCCGCCATGACCGCAAGCGCGAACGCTCTGCGGGAGAGCTTGTCTTCGGGGCTGGAGCTCGAGGTCGCCGCCCTCGCTCAAGTCGCCACACAAGCGGTGGCCACGCTGGCGGCCGACGACGGGAGCACCGTCAGCCACGCGTCCTACTTGCCGCCGTCCAACATCCGGCACCGCCGAGCTCGAGGACTCCTCTGAGGATGAGTAGGGCATGGGAGGCAGGGCATGGTGTGCCAACTGGCCGGTCCATCTCCCGTGTTCTACTTTTCCTCGCTGGAGACCGCACCTTCACTTCACGGGTCTTGAACCCCGCCCCCGTACATGGAGATCGCAGATGGAGGACGTCGGTCGCCGCCGTAGAATAGGTTTAGGGTCGGGTTTCTTTTATTTTTCTGTAATATAAAAGTTCGAAATGTAATGAAAATTTGTCGTGTTTGCATTAATCTCGACCGGTGTATATGAACTTTCGCAATAATATAGTATATTGTAGGAGTACTAGCAAGATGCCCGTGCGTTGCACGGAAGATCAAGATCTTGTGGGAGAAAAGGATGAACGAGGGAAGGCCTTATCTGCAAATGCACATTCACGCATTTCACATTTTTCTACATCTATGGGAACCTACGAAAGGGTTAATGTAAATTGCCTCTCTCTATCCTCCCCTGATTTTCATGGTGGTGGGCCCCTCCCTCCCCCCAATCTACAATCAACAGCTCACACGTTTCACATTATGTTAATTACGTAACTGGGACTACGTAGGTGTAGCATTACTCGTCCTAAAAAACCCAACTAAGCCAACCTCCCGGCATATCAAGCAGGAAAAGACCCGTCCGCGCCATTTTAGTCGGGATTACCGGATTACTAGTAGTAGTATTGATGGATCGCGCGAAGCAACAAGTTTTTTTAGGGGGCAAAGCACCTAGTTTAAAAGGAAAAAAGGCAATACACTCACAGCACCCCTGTCGTGGTCGCACTGCACCCCACACACGTTCGGTCCTGCACACAGCTCACGCAAACGGAACGCGCTTCGGCTTGCCTCTTCACTGACACGTGGGACTGCACTTGGAGAAACCGACCATGCGCCAAACTCCCCCCACCCACCACGCAAAAATCCTCCCCCACCCAAAAATTCCCCCCAAATCCTAGATTCAGCCGCCCTTCGGCCAACTAGCCAATAATATTCCCCAAACCCCCCTCCCCCCGTCCCCCTCCGCTCCATTCGCTCCGCCAAAGCCGCCCTCCCCGCCACGCCGATACGTCGGCACCGCGGTTCGTCGAGGGGACGCACGGCGATCCTCTCGCTCCCACAGGACGCTATTGTAGACTGCCGTCCTCTAGCCGCGCCGCCACCGCTGGCGACGTTCTTGTGGAGGCGCACGGCAGTCAGCGCCGCCACCGCTGGAGACGTTCGTGTGGAGACGCACGGCGCTCAGCTTCTCCCACAGTACGCGCATTCTAGACTGAGGCCCCGTGCATGTCAGTGTAGCGCTGAATGTTAGCTGATAGATGCTGTTAATCTCACTGTTTTCCGAAGTAGTTTACAGTCAATATGCTCTGCTTAAGAAGCTTCCTTGCCCTGTTCTGCACTCAATCTGTTTAGCTGAGATGGCATGCCAAGGCCGATTAGTTGCTAGAATATCATGCCATATATTTATTGTGACGTAGATTGCCATGGTCTAGTAGCCAATCTGTTAGGTGAAATAGCTCTACACCATTTTATACTCGATCTTTGTTGCTGCGATGGCCTTTGATAGTTTGATGGTTGTGTGCTCGGCCTCATTGACTGCTGAAACAGCCTGCCATAATTTAGCACTCAAATCGGTTTGCTGAATTAGCTTTACATATATTTCGTTACTTAGATCTGCCGTCCAAATATCTTGCCATAGCTTTAGACATCGACCTAGGTATTTTCTTCTGGACTTCATAAAAAAGCATATATGTTTTTCCTGTAATATCTAGTAGAACAACTAATTTGTATGTCTAACAGATGGACAGGACTCGGATAACTTCTGCTCGAAGATTCTCCGCTGCATATGTCGAGGGGGTTGAAAACTTCATGAACTTTATCAGAGCTGAGTACGGTGGTCCGAAATCAGATGTGCTCTGCCCATGTAGCAGTTGTATGAATTCAGTTACAAGACCCCAGTCAACTGTGCAAAATCATCTACACTTGTATGGGATGTCGGTCACATATACTAGGTGGGTTCATCATGGTGAAGCTGTGAACGTCAATGTTATTGACTACATGGAAGCAGCAGATCACCATCTTGATCTGCCTAATGCTCAGGTGGAAGAGGGGGAGGAGGTGGTGGCGGAGCCAGTGAGTTTGACCAACATTGAAACAATGCTACGAAATGCTCGTGCATTCCGTGAACTTTCACATGCAGAAGAAAAACGGAGGGCCCGCATGTTGGAACAATGCAACATGGCTGTCACCCCAGGAAATAAGTTGTTAGTATTCTCAGCTATGGTCACCTTTCTTCAGGTTAAGACATCCGAGTGGATGACCAACAATTCATTCGATGCGATGTTGGTTTCTTTCCGCAAAGCTTTCCGAGATGCGTCTCAGCTGCCACACACCTACATTAAAATGAAGAATTTCCTTCGTGCAATTGGAATTGGATATGATATGATCCATGTTTGTAAGAATAATTGTGTTCTGTTCCGGATGGATTATGCCAACTTAAGTGAATGCCTGAAATGCAAATCATCAAGATGGAAACATGGCGATGCTGTGAAGAGGATTCCTCATAATGTTCTGAGACATTTTCCAATTACACCAAGATTGCAGAGGTTGTTTCATGATGCTGAAACAAGAGAGGATGTACTATGGCATTCTAGGAACCAGGATTTCAGAGATTAGAATGTAATGAGCCATCCATCTCATGGTAGTGAGTGGAAAAGCTTCAATCAGAAGCACGAAATGTTTGCTGCTGACCCGAGAAACATTAGACTTGGCTTAGCTTCAGATGGATTTAACCCATTTGGCCACCAGAGTGCCACATATGGCATGTGGCCAGTGCTTGTTATCCCTTACAACATGCCTCCGAATGTCTGCACCAAAGAATCAAACTAGATGATGGCCTTGTTCATCCCGGGTCCAAAAAGTCCTGGAAAGGATTTTGATTTGTTCATGGAGCCTCTTGTGGAGGAACTTCAACAGCTATGGAGGGGTGTTCTCACTCGAGACCTATATAGCAGCCCACCAGCTGATTTCTTTCTGCGTGCTGTTATAATTTGGTGCATCCATGATTATCCCGCTTTGGGCACTATGTCAGGGCGAACGACACATGGTTACAATGCAGGTGTTCGCTGTGACGGGAATCTGCTGTCATATGCAATACTTAGCAAGATCTGTTACATTGGACACCGCCATTTCCTTGCCAAGGACAAGCCGCATCCTAGAAAATACCGAAGACATGTGTTCAATGCAAAGCATGAAAACCGTGATGCGCCAAAGAGGCTCACCGCCGATGAGTTGCAAGTGGAATTAGAGAAGGTCTGGCATATTACACCAGGAAACCATCCTGATAATGGTAGCGGGAAAAGGAAGCGTGCCAGGGCAGAAGAGAGATTATTGTTTACCCGCAGGTCCACTTTGTGGGACTTGGAGTATTGGAAAGATTTTAATCTACGACATAATCTTTATGTGATGCACATCGAGAAAAATATATGTGACAGCATTATCGGCACACTTCTTAATATTGAAGGCAAGACGAAAGATACCTTAAAATCTAGAATTGATTTGACACACCTGGGTATCAGAAAGGATTTGCAGGTGCAAGATGAAGGTAAACCACGGGATATGGCACCAGATGTGTACGTCTTGGACAAGGTAAAAAAGAAAAGAATTCCGCAAGGTCCTGTCACATGTGAGATTCCCACATGGATTTGCTTCCAACCCTTAAAGGAGAGTCAGTGCGGATGGAGACAAGGTACAAGGGTTGAAAACTCATGACTGCCACATCCTACATCAAAGGGTTTTACCTGTTATCCTTAGAGGATTGGGCCGCCCTGACTTATACAGAGTAGTTGCAGAGTTGGGACAATTCTTCAGGGAACTCTGCAGTAGAAATATCATGATATATGCTTTGGAGCGTCGTAGAGACAAGAGACCAACTATCCTATGCGACCTTGAGAAGATATATCCTCCAGCCTTCTTTGATGTGATGGTGCATTTGGCTGTTAATCTACCTGATGAGGCACTACTTAGAGGTCCAGTACAGTATGGCTGGATGTACCCTATTGAAAGGCGGCTAGGCACTTTCAAGGGCTATGTTAGGAACAGAGCTAGAACCGAGGGTTCCATTGCAGAGGCCTACATTGCTACAGAAGCGTTGACATTCTGCTCAAAATACATTGAAACAACTGATCAGCTTAGCAAAGACATGGATGAAGACAATCCCGGGCTCAATGTTTTCGATTATTCTGTTCGAGTTACAGGGAAGAGTCGACAAGAGGACAAACCTAAATATTTGGACAAAATGGTTTGGTATGTGTTGAATAACTGTCCTGAGATACTACCTTATATCAAGTAAGTGCTAAGTACTGCAGCTTATACATCGTAATCTACTAAACTTGCAGCAAATTCTTATATATTTAGATGTTTGACGTGATCACTATGTTGTGCAGCATCTACAAAAAGGAGTTACTGCCGCAAAATCCAAGAAACATTTACAAACTGGTTATGGCAGGATTTGCGAAATGGTTCAAGAGCCATGTAAGCTTTTGAATTGCACTGTCAGTTTTTTTAATATATTGAGTACATAAGATGATCAGCTTGTCTATTTTCTAACCATAGGTTAAGAAGATGCGGGAGGATGGGCAGGCAGTTGATGATGCCTTTACTCACTAGCAATGGGTCATGATACTCGGGTAAGACATTATGAATCTTGCGTTGTTGGAAATGTGCGCTACAACACCCTTGCACGAGACGATGGCAGGAAGACACAAAACAGTGCCATCATGAGCATGGATACGTATGACAAAGAGACAATTGAAATGTATGCTAACATAACATACATTGTTCAGTTGCAGTATATCTCCAGTTTCAAAGACCATCGGTGTGTGGTTCTGTTGTGCTGTCGTTGGTATAACCTGTTTTCTAGGATCGCAAAACCAAGAGCTGATGATTATTTCAAATCCATCAATGTCAAGGCGGTGTACCAGACCAATGAGACTTTTATTTTGGCAAATCAAGCAACACAGATATTTTTCTTGGAAGACACATTTGCACGGAGCGATGACTGGAGAGTAGTGCAAAGGTGTGAGCAGAGGAATTCGTTTAATGAAGTTGCACAATAAGATGATGCTTACACTGCTCCTGATGTACAAGATAACACAGATGTTCCTAATATCTTTGAGAACCATCATGTCAATGACGCCGACGGAAAGATTGCCTGTCGTGCTGTGGACATACAAGAGTTGATCAAGAAGAAGCCAACGTTCGAGGACGTTGAGGACGAAGAAGAAGATGACACCATGGGGAATTACGATTCAGACTGATACACATGGCGAAGATGTTGACACTGCTGCTGCGGATGATGATTACATTGCTTTTGTCGTATTTGCCTGTCAGAAGATGTTTTTTTATCTACTATGTGAAATTGTGTTTGCTATGACAACTGAAACCTGATGAACATGTTGTTTAGTATTTTCCTGTGAGAACATCACTTGTTATGTATGCTGATTTGTGTTTGGTGATTGTATGACGACTAAAACATGATGACATTGTTGTTTAGTTGTACTCATATTTGGCTGTGAAACTTGAATTTGATGACATAGTTTGCTGTTGGACTGCAATTTGCTCGACGTCTTCGAATGAGAACAAAGCTGACCCGACAGGTCCTCTGCTAATTTATTTATTTATTACCAAAAGGGCCTCTGCTATTTATTTATTTATGAGCAAAAGGGGATACCCCCTGATTTTCATTAATAGAAATCATTAGATGATCACAACACTACGCCCAGCCTGCTACACAGGTTTCATTCATTACTAGTTTCAGCAAAGTGCTCATGTCATAGCCACTGAATACATCACGAGTGGTACATACACTGCAAATAAAGAGACAATCATCCTACAGAGCACATCGATTTTGCCCATTATCTTCACAAGCTCTTTCATCTCCTCATTGCTGTCAAGGCCGTTCAGCAGCTGTTGCTTGGCCATGATCAGAGGAACTGCGTCTTTAAGCTTCTGCTCTGCATCTTCCTCTTCTATCGTTCCTTCAGTTACTTGTCCAACACCCCAACCTGCTGGTACTGGGATTCCTCGGCTAACCAAATAATCAGTGTAGTTGCACTCCCCCACATAAGCAACTTCCCACAAATACAAATCACGCGAATCTTCCCTTTTCTGCACGAATCAAATTAGAAGATCATCAACCAAACTATTAAAAAAATCAGCAACTGAAAGCAGTAGAACAACACTTAAACATATTATTACCCCATGATTCGGGCATTTGTAGAAGACTCAGCCAGGGTTGAGGATTGTGGTTGAGACGCGACGGATGACTCTACGTGATTTGCAGCAGTGGCACCACACCAACGGCAACGGGTTGCGATGAGCAACCGGCTGTGGTGCGCGTGTCGGCGGGGGTGTGATGAGACCCACAGGCGATGGTACGGGTGGCGACTTGGCGCATATTTGGTTGTTGCTTGCAGAGTAGCATAGCACCATATATAGTCATAGTCTAGGTTTGGATTCGAACCAGCTACAGGAGCACGTCTCTATTTTTTCTAAAACTCATCAACGTCTCTTTATTGGTACACTAGCTTGTTCTGTACGCCTTCTCAAGTCCTTGATTCCTCCACCTGACATCTGGACCCACCGGAAGGGTCTCTGTATTTCGCAAAAAAAATGTGCCCCCCGCTGACAGGTCGGACCCACCAGCTATCTTCGCACGCAAGGAAGTGCCTCCTTATTACGCACAAAAAAATGAATACTCCCCCTGCTAGCTGGAACCCAGCATCATGGGAGGCTGTCTTGTGGGCCTACCAAATCAATATGAATGATTCTAGCTCCAGTTAATATGAACGATTCTAGCTCCAGTTACAGTACGATGTTCATCCAACGGCAGTAGTGCTTCTTCAACCTCTGGTCTTCTTGCTCCAGCCGCCCAAACCAGCGCCGGTCGTGCCGCATGCTCTTGCCTGCCGTGGCCGGCTGTGATGCCACGGAGGCCTCACCGCCCCCTACTACTCCCACCGCTCGCCAGGCCATCCCTCTACTCACCCACACCCCCTGTTATTCTGCGACGACGGCAGCCTCACACCACAGCCGAACCAGTGAGCCCTCGTACTCCTCTACGCCTGGGCATCCACTGCTGCGTCTTCCCCGGCTCCGCGTCGTCCCCTTCCTAGGCCTCGTGACATGGTCAACGACCGACTTCTATCAGAAGAGTACTGTACGTGGAGAGGCTGACAGCTGGGTCCACGGCCGCAGCTGGGTCCACGGCCACATCCTAGTCTTTTTGTGATTTGCCAAGTAAGTCGCTTTGTTAGGCCTGTTGGGCTGCAAATCTTTCAAGACGATGAGAGCTTCATTTGGCTGGCCGAGAAAATTGCCTATCATTAATGAGAAATGGGCTGTACATTTTTAAAACACATCAAAACGGAATTAGTTTCAAATTTCTTTTTTTCATTTTGAGATTTTAAATTGCATTAATTTTTATGCGTGGACAATTTGTTGGATTTTATATTGATATACATTTATTTTGAAATCAATTTGAATGTGACTCGAGATTTTGGGATTAAAAACAGTTCGGACCGCACCGAAATATGCAAAATTTTGTATAATTTTTTAACCATGGCCACAATATGGGCTGTAATGCTAACAAAAAGAATATGGGCTCCAAAAAAACCTTAAGAATTAGCAAATGGGTTGTAAATTATTAGAAATAATGGCAGATGGGCTGTATGCTGTTTTCCATAGATTTGAGGATTTCCTAAAAAAAGGTTGACACACAAGCAGTGAATGTTGGATGTCCATCCAACGGTCGTCGTGCTTCTTCAATCTCTGCTCTTCCTGCTCCAGCCGCTCAAACAAGCGTCGGCGGGACTGCCTGCTCCCTCCTCCCCGTGGCCGGCTGTGCTGCCGCGCAGGCCTCACCGCCCCACCGTACTCCAATCGCTGGCCTAGCCATCCCTCTACTCACCAGCACCTGCTGTTATTCTCCTCCGCGTGGGAAACAACTGCCGAGTCTTCCCTGCCTCCGTGTCATTCCCTTCCAAGGCCTCGCCGTCGTCCACCGCCCTGGTGCTCTTGGCAAGGCATGGTCAACATGGTCAAGGAACGACTTCCATCGGAAGAGTACTGTACGTGGAGAGGCTGTGTAACACCCCGCATGTAACTTGCCATATTTGTAGCTCCGACTCTTGCCATTTTTGGCTTTGTGTTATGAGATTCCCTCCGTGGTCGGGTTTTGTCTTTCGTTTTGCATTTTGTTCATGTCATGCATATCATATCATGTCATCATGTGCATTGCATTTGCATACGTGTTCGTCTCTTGCATCCGAGCATTTTCCCCGTTGTCCGTTTTGCAATCCGGCGCTCCTATCTCCTCCGGTGCACCCCTCTTGTTTTCTTTCGTGAGCGGGTGTCAAACTTTCTTGGAATGGACCGAGGCTTGTCAAGTGGCCTTAATATACCACCCAGAGACCACCGATCAAGTTGCGTTCCATTTGGAGGTCGTTTGGTACTCCAACGGTTAACCGGGCATCCGCAAAGTCCATTTGTGTGTGCAGCAAAACCCCCTAAAAAACCAGCCCCTAACCCACCAAACTCTCTTCCATGCTCTAGGTCGTTCGATCACGATCGTGTGGGCGAAAATCGCACCTCATTTGGAGCCTCCTAGCTCCCTCTAGCTATAAAAGAGCATCCCCTCCCGAAAACGAAACACAGACAAACCCTAGCCCTCGTCCCTCTCCGCCGCCGGACACGTCCGGGCGGAGTCGGACACGTCCGTTCCTCCGCCGCCGCCCGTACCGCGCCGGCCCGCCGGGGCC
>NC_057808.1:149415940-149645192 GCF_018294505.1 Triticum aestivum | reverse complement strand
TCTCATATATTTTTTACGTTATTTGCCCATGTTCATCGTTGCATAACTCCTTGCATGTAGCTCCGATTCGCGCGTGTAATATGTCAAATTGTTCGCCTCGTGATGCTCTACATTTTATTAAATTGCACCATGTTCATTAGAGGTCATCTTGATACCCAAATCTCTGTTGCAAGAGGGCTAGTTGCTGTTATCTGCTGGTTCTTATCAGAACTTGGAGATTTGTCATTTTTGTATCATTTAATCTGTGCATCTTATGGGCATGAGCTCTACATGTGTTTTGTTGTATGCCATGCCATCTTTCCAGTGGTGTATTCCATGTATTTTTGTGATCTCTGTGGTGACTAGAACAAGCATGCAAAGTAGGCTCTGTAATGTTTCTGATTTCTCTTAAGTCCTTGTCTGATTGTGTGATTTCTCTCAAGTCCTTGTCTGCTGTTATTTTGTTGCCACGTAAACTTGATGCTACAGAGAGATCCATGCATATTTTGGAGATCTTCATTTAGGATGTTTTGTAGCTATAATTGTAATTGATACATTCCTGCCCTTGTTTGCAATTATGGAGTACCATAGCATGACACAATCTTGCTCTACTTTTGCTATAAAATATTCTGGCAGATTCTTAACATGATATTCATTTTTGCCAAGCTTATTGTAGTTGATACATACATGCTATGCTTTTGTTCTTGCCATGGTTAGCTTCATAAACATGCCATCTTCCTGTAGGTATGCTTGTTTTGTCATGCATTGCTTTGTGGTGAGTGCATCAAGCTCACAAACATGCCTACATATTATTATTTCTGCCATGCTCTGTTTTCTGCTAAGTCTGAAACCTGATAACGAAACTTGCTATGTTTACATGCTTGCCATCATATCTTATGATCAGTTTTTGCTTATGGTCAGTAAGGGACCTTTGTCATATGCGTTTAGTAGAACACTGCCATGTCTTGTTTTCTTATGTTAACTTCTTGTAGCATGTTGATTTTGTGCTCCGAACATTGCTACCTGATGCTGTTTTCTGCCATGTCCAGTTTTTCACCAAGTCTGTGAACCTGTTATCTTTTGCACTTTTGCCATGCTTGTTTGAGCTTGATATGTTGTGATATAGCCATAGCTCAGTGTTCATCTTTTGTCAAGCATCTCCTTTAGATTACTGTCATGTACTTTGTTGCTATGTTGGGTGCTGTAGCATTATTGCTTCTTGCATTTTAAGTGCTATCATGCTGTTAATCGCAGATTAGTGTCATTCTTGTTTTGCGTGCCATTTGCAAACCGTGCATCCGTTTCCGGTGATCTTTTTATCGATTTCGACCGAAATCATGTCATCTTTCCAGTGGCATGCTTGGTTTGCCAAGTTACTTCCTTGTTCATCACTTCCCTTTCGGAGTACGCATATGCATCGCATATCAGATCTTGCATATCATACATGTTTTGCATCATGTTGTTTGTGCATTTCTCGTGATTGATTGTGGTTCCGTTACTTGTGTTCTTGTCTTGGGTAGAGCCGGGAGACGAGTTCATGAACGAGGAACTATTGAGTACGCTTACGAGGATCAAGCTTTCGACAACACTGAGAACCTTGCAGGCAAGATGACCACCCCTCAAAATCACTTCTATCTTTGCTTTGCTAGTTGTTCGCTCTATTGCCATGCTGCGCTACCTATCACTTGCCATATCATGTTCTCCCATATTGCCATGTCAGCCTCTAACCATCTTTTCCTAGCAAACCATTCTTTGGCTAAGTTAGCGCTTTTGCTCAGCCCCTCTTATAGCGTTGCTAGTTGCAGGTGAAGTTGAAGTTTGTTCCATGTCGGAACATGGATATGTTGGGATATCACAATATCTCTTATTTAATTAATACATCTATATATATTTGGTAAAGGGTGGATGGCTCGGCCTTATGCCTGGTGTTTTGTTCCACTCTTGCCGCCCTAGTTTCTGATATACAGGGATTATGTTCCTTGAGTTTGCGTTCCTTACGCGGTCGGGTGATTTATGGGACCCCCTTGGCAGTTCGCCTTGAATAAAACTCCTCCAGCAAGGCCCAACCTTGGTTTTACCATTTGCTACCTAAGCCTTTTCCCCCGGGTTTTCGCGAGCCCGAGGGTCATCTTTATTTTAAATCCCCGGGCCAGTGCTCCTCTGAGTATTGGTCCAAGCTGTCAGTCGCCGGTGGCCACCAGGGGCAACTTTGGTCTGGCCTATCGGAAGCTTGGAAAATCCGGTGTGCCCTGAGAACGAGATATGTGCAGCTCCTATCGGGATTTGTCGGCACATTCGGGTGGCTTTGCTGGTCTTGTTTTACCATTGTCGAAATGTCTTGTAAACCGGGATTCCGAGACTGATCGGGTCTTTCCGGGAGAAGGTTTATCCTTCGTTGACCGTGAGAGCTTATGATGGGCTAAGTTGGGACACCCCTGCAGGGTATTATCTTTTGAAAGCCGTGCCCGCGGTTATGAGGCAGATGGGAATTTGTTAATCTCCGGTTGTAGAGAACTTGTCACTTGACCCATTTAAAATACATCAACTGCGTGTGTAGCCATGATAGTCTCTTCTCGGCGGAGTCCGGGAAGTGAACACGGTCTGAGTTATGTTTGACGTAAGTAGGAGTTCAGGATCACTTCTTGGTCATTGCTAGATGACGACCGATCCGTTGCTTCTCTTCTCGCTCTCTTTTGCATATGTTAGCCACCATATATGCTCATTGCCGCTGCAGCTCCACCTCATTACACCATCCTTTCCTATAAGCTTAAATAGTCTTGATCTCGCGGGTGTGAGATTGCTGAGTCCCCGTGACTCACAGATACTACCAAAATAGTTGTAGGTGCCGACGATGCCAGTGCAGATGATGGGGTCGATCTCAAGTGGGAGTTCGACGAAGAACGTGGCCGTTACTCTGTGTCTTTTCCTGATGATCAGTAGTGGAGCCCAGTTGGGACGATCGGGGATCTAGCATTTGGGGTTGTCTTATTTTCATTTGGATCACGACCGTAGTCGGTCTATGTTTGTATTTTGGATGATGTATGAATTATATTATGTATTGTGTGAAGTGGCGATTGTAAGCCAACTCTTTATCCCATTCTTGTTCATTACATGGGATTGTGTGAAGATGACCCTTCTTGCGACAAAACCACTATGCGGTTATGCCTCTAAGTCATGCCTCGACACGTGGGAGATATAGCCGCATCGTGGGCGTTACAGGCTGACAGCTGGGTCGACGGGAGTCGCAAGGAAGTGCCTCCTTATTACGCGGAAAATAATTATTCCTCCACCTGACAGCAGGGACCCACCGGACGGGCCACCATATTTGGCGAAAAAAACGTTTTCCCCTGACTGTTGGGACCCACCGGACGGGCCAACGTATTTCGCAAAAAAAATGTTCCCCCCGCTGTCAGCTCGGACCCACCGGAGGTGCCTCCTTATTACGTGCTAAAAAATGAATACTCCCCCTGCTAGTTGGGACCCACCTTGGTGGGAGGCTGACTTGTGGGCCTAATAAGTTGACGGGGACAGAGTGCTTTGTCAACTTAGTCAATATGAACGATTCTAGCTCCAGTGACCGTACGATGTCCATCCAACGGCCCTAGTGCTTCTTCAACCTCTGGTCTTGTTGCTCCAGCCGCCCAAAGCAACGCCGGTCGTGCCGCATGCTCCTACCTCCCATGGCCGGGTGTGCTGCCTCGGAGGCCTCACCGCCCCCTACTATTCCCACCGCTAGCCAGGCCATCCCTCTACTCACCCACACCCCATGTTATTCTGCGGCGATGGCAGCCTCACACCGCAGCGAACCAGTGAACCCTCGTACTCCTCTATGCGTGGGCATCCACTACCGCATCTTCCCCGGCTCCGCGCCATCCCCTTCCTAGGCCTCGCCGTCGTCCACCGCCCTGGTGCTCTCGGCGCGGCATGGTAAATGTGGCCAAGGAACAACTTCCATCGGACGTGGACTGTACGTGGAGAGGCTGATAGCTGGGTCCACGGCCGCAGCAAGGAAGTGCCTCCTTATTACACGCAAAATAATTATTCCTCCACCTGACAGCGGGGACCCACCGGACGGGACACCGCATTTCGCAAAAAAAAGGTTTCCCCTTGACTGTTGGGACCCACCACATACATCTTCGCACGCAAGGAAGTGCGTCCGGGCAAAAAAAATTGATTCGCCCCCTGACTGCTGGGACCCACCAGCTACATCTTCGCAGGCAAGGAAGTGCCTCACAGTCAGGACCCACCTGACCGAAGTGTACATAGCGTTGTCATTCTGGTCGCGAACGTGTACGTACACACTGGTCGATGTAGAGGCGCGCACATGTCGTAGTAGAGGCGTGCACGTAGCATGTACATGTACGTACATCGGCCAGTGTGCAAGAAAGAAAATACGGCCACGTACGTACATACGGGCAGGGTCTTGAACGCCTACTCGCGCATACGTACGGCCAGGGCTCGTGTACATGGCTGGGTCAGAACGGAGAAACAGCGTCGTCGTCGTGTTCATGGGGAGCCAACCGGCTGGGTCAGAACGGAATGCGTCGTCGTGTTCATCGGGAGGGCTTGGACGGAACAGCCGATGGAAACGAGGCCTGGCGTACCGCAGAACGGAGGAAACGGCCTTGTGTTTGAACAACCATGTTTGAAACGGGATCCTGTTCATCGGGAGGGGTCTGGCGTACCGCGAAATGGAGGAAACGGAGTTGAAGGGCGAGTCTTCTGTAACTCAGATAACTTGGAATGTGGTTGATAGGGTTCACGGTGGTTTCCCATATTGATGACATGATTCATCATCTCTTGGTGCTGTTGCTGGCTTTGTTCGAAGAGACGGCATACTTGAGACAAGGCTGCTTCGCTATCTTGTTGACTGGACTGTCCCTGGGTGACGTTGTTGCTAGTCTGTGTCCCATAAACTTCTTCTGGCTGATTGGGCATGGAGCGAGTCCATGGGCGAGACATTTTTCCAGTCTGGGTATTATGTTGCAAAACCCATGAGAAGAACTGTGTAGTACAGGGAAAATCTTGCAAAGGCAACAATTTAAAAGACCTCAAGGTTTTAAGAAAACATAAACGATTTTGCACGGAGAAGAACTGCTTAGCATATATCATACACGCGAAAAGCAAACACACGATACAGCACTCAGGATGCGCGTACACATTCCTGACATGTTATTTAGACTAGCGCACTCCTCCAGAAAGCAGCGAACACACATATACAAACTAGCGTACAGAGAAAACACATCATACAAGCAGACATAGCGCGCGGCTACTCGGCGCTCTTAGTCGCAGATGGTGAAGATTTCTTTTCCCTTGCCGAGGGCAAGACTCAGCGGTCCAGGAGAATCAACCTCCACCTCCTCTCTAGTTGGCTCCTGGCGTGCAACACTGCGCTGCGGTGTTGGCGTGGGAGCGACAGGCGGTAGAGCGGTTGCGGCAGGCGGTGTAGCTATGACTGGAGTAGGAGCGATGACTCGGTCGAACTCCTCAGTGGTAGGCAGACGGCGAGCAGTGGCTAAAAAGGCCGGTGCATAAGAGGCTGAAGACAAGACGAATGTCAGAGGCGGTGCTGTGTGAAGAAGCTCCTTCCTGCAGGCAGGACCGCCCGGACTAAATCCATGCGGGCAGCCACAAGATCGTCCACGAGGTTGTCGAAAGACTCCTCCAGAGCCTTGAGATACTCCACAATCATCTCGATGGCTTCATCTCGTTCTCCCCGATGGCAGGCGAATGCATAGTGACTGGTATATGGCACATGGCATGGGAGGTAGCGGTAGCGACGAGTCTTCATCGTAGGAAGGATGTCCCGAAGACGAGCTATCGCCTCACGGGCAGCCATCTGCATGGCATGCCTCTCTGTAGGCATGGCCCTTCCCACAAAACGGAAGTGGCGAGCTGCAGAACGTCCTCCCTTGAATTGCACCACAGCTTGGTGCATAGACACATCGTCACTGAGCTTTTGCTGGTAAAGCGTGAACTCCAGGCGAGTCGCTGGCCCGATCGCGAGCTTGTTGATGGAGACGAGAAGTTTGACAAACCCCTCGGGCACGTTCGCGAACACTCGAGTCTCACAGCTGCAGCCAGCCATCTATAAAAGTAGGCAAAAATTCTGAGTAGTCATGTCATAAATTTATGATGACCAACAGAAAATAGCTATAATTGCAAAACGCTGAAAAAGCACAAAAGACGCTAATAACCGATTAGTGATCGCACCTAGTGGCTTCCTACAGTCAGCCTGGCTCTGATACCAAGCTTGTCACGACCGGTTTTTCAATAAAATATTTATTGAGAGACCAATCCCTTTTACGGACCAGTAAAGAAGAATTCCTTCTCACTAGTAGACAATATCTTGGTCACAGAAGAAAAATACCAGGAGTACTGAATATAATACAAGGTTGAGCGGGGACTGCCCAACAATTTATTACATGCACGCCGATAAAACAAGACGGCGGATAGGGTGGCATGACTACTAACTCACGATAACAACGATGGTGGAAATATCACCGCGAAGTGGGTGACATGACTCCTGAAGACTACAGCTCTTCGAGCGTCGGAGTGAGGCTCGAGGAGACTTATTGCGGGTGGCGGAAGCGTATATAATACACGTGACCAATATCCGGGATCGCACAGGACTGACTGGGATTCCTCTAGGCGTCGGACGCGCTATCAAACTCTTCATCCAAGAGATCGCCTTCGTCAACATCTGGCCAAATCAACAAGCCAGGTGAGTACTATGAAAGTCCTCGCAAGACAGTTCGGACATAAGATATAACAAATGTAAACATGAAGCATAAGAACAGATTAACCGGTGCGTTCAGGCATAGAGATAATAATGCATGGGAAAAGTAGTAGAGAAGTTGGGCGGTAGTCCTCCCGAAATCCCAAAATAAATACTGGGTACCAAACGAGGGTCTGAATGACTCCTCGAGAGGAAACTGCTAGAATAGTAATACTGGTGCCAAACGAGGGTCTGAATGACTCCTCGAGAGGAAACTGCAAGAATAATAATGCCGCAGTCGGGCGTCGGGGCGACATCACATAAAGGGCTTATATTGAAAGTAAAAGGCAAACATGCCACAGTCGGACGTCTGAGCGACATCACGTAAAGGGCTTATATTGAAAGTAAAAGGCAAACATGCCACAGTCAGACGTGTGAGCGACATCACGTAAAGGGCTTATATTGAAAGTAAAAGGCAAACATGCCACAGTCGGATGTCTGAGCGACATCACGTAAAGGGCTTATATTGTAGCTCAATAATTTAGTAGCTCGAGAACATAAATTATTACAAGTACGAAAAAATATGGGGTTAGTCCATCCGCAGGAATAACAATTAAACTGGGTTTACCACTTGAGCTTGTTCACCGGGGATAAATTTCCACGAGGATAGATATGGATATACTGTTCACCCTACTTGATCATGGATACGATGACTTGGAAGGATTTGACTCTACAGAGTTTGTACTTAACCACAGCCAACGGATTTCAGTAGTCACGGGGACTAGTTCCGTTTACGGTGTTTTGGAAGAAACACGTCTAACCAGTACACACCCATTCAACATTCCGAAGCCAGGGATCACCCTCGGCAACGTTCAAGAAAAACCTTGAGACGGGGAGGCTACAACCTCACGTAGCATGGGATCAAATTTCTATACGCGCGCTCTAAGGGGGTGCCCCCCCTCTCGGTCCCAACCGGAAACACCCATGCCCCCTGACCGGATGACTGGCTTTAATCCAGGGCCATGGAACCATCATCCCGGCCCCTCTATTTGGTGTGTACACGGAAAGAGGTTACCAACTTACTAAACCGCATCTTGGAAAAGAAACATGTGGTAGCACGGAAGGGAAAAGAATGATAACGTGACTCCGTCCACGTTAACGTCGGAATTTGTCGGATGACGAAAGGCTGGTATGCTACAACAGTACCACCTTGCTGCCCTTCATGTCACCACATGATTAGGCCATCTCTCACCAGAGATCATCGCAACTTTGGAACATGCGGGTAGTTGCCTCACAAGCAACGAGGTACTTACCGACACTCATATGCCACGCACAAACTTATACGCAAACATGCAAACACCTATAAAGGTTCAAACATGCTTGCCTGGTTCGGAGAAGTCGGAGTCTAGTTCGGCGAAGTTCGCGGCTCCGTCACCTCTTCCGGAACCTACGGCATAACGAAAACGGGCACTAACGTGAAAAGCAACGCGTGGATAAAAACTTCTCCAAAAACTTTCCAAATAAATCCCATAAAAAACTAGACAAAATTTTAAGACTGTCAGAAAAAGAATCACTCAAAAACCACTTTTTATTAAAAAGTTATAAAGGTTTCTGTCCAGGGACTCATCTGCAATGAAACAGAAAAGTTCCAGGGTTTAAACTGAGAAAATAGAAAACGCTTCGGAAAGAAACGCGCCAGCTCAAAAGGGAAAACTTATTTTGCCCGAAGGCGCCAGCAGAAAACGTTTCGAGGGGGAAGAGAATAGAGGCTGACATGGGGGGTCCACATGTCAGGTTTAAAAAGCTCGCTGGCGCCCGAAGACTGCGGTGGACGCCGGCGTCGAACCACGGCGAGTCAGGGAGATCGGAGGGTACCAAGAGCTTCAGCGTGTCCTTCCGCGTTGGTGGGTGGTGGACTCGACCGACGGAGAGCACCACGTCGACGGCGACACTTTCTCCAGCGGACGGCGGCTCGGGTGATGGTGGGGAACTCCGGTGGTGAGCTGCAAACTCCGAATTGAAGCGCGGGTCAGAAGGAGGGATGCACTAGAGGGCTACTGGCAAGAAATGGGAGGCAGAGGTGCACGCACGGGAGCGAATCGAGCTGGATGCCGTGGCGGGTCGCGGCGGCCGGAGTTGAGGAAGGAGACCTCCTCGGGGCTCTTCCAGTGGCTTGGCGCGGTCTAGGTGGAGTGCAGAGGTGGTGTGGGTTCGAGTTGAAGCTCGGGGCCTCTATTTATAGGCGGATCGAGGGGGTGGCCGTGAACGGGGTTGCTTCGGCGAGCGATTACGGAGAGGCAGTGGTTGAGCAGGGGGTTTGAGTGGCCGGGCAGCATCAGTGAGGTGTACTGGTGTCGTTCCCCCGCAAATCTCGGTTGGTCTTGGCGTAATGGCGCCGGTCCACGGTGGGGTGGCCGCACGGGCACGACGGCGGCAGAGAGCGCGCTCCACGCCCTGCAGTTCATGACGAGAGTGGCAGCGCGTTCTGGGGAGTGGAAGGCCACGCGGCGAGCTCCGGTGGCTTGGGCGGCGCTGGGTGGCGCCGTCTGCGCCGCGCCTCTCTCTGGCGGCCGCAAAGCCGCCGCCGGCGTCGGTCACGGGGCGGCGCACCTCCTCCTGCTCGTCGCCGATGTCCGCAAGGCTCCAGGGGATCGTGCGGCGCAGGAACAAGGGGGAGAGGACGGGGAGCAAGGCGACATCGGGGCACTGGCGAGATTGAGATCGAACACTGAAGAAAATGACAGTGGTTTAGCCACTGTTAACTGAACTTGACTGAACTTGATTTTGACAGTGCCCTGCAGGTGTTCGACAGAATGATTTGGCAAGCAGAAAAATTTTCCTGGGGCTGGGACTTGGTGAGGTGACCACTCAATGCACCCAGGGGCTGCCTGATTTTACTCAGAATTTTTGGAGAAAGATTTGAATGAATTTCACCAAATTTGACAAATCTGGTCCAAACTTGCAGCAAGTGTAGTTTGAAAAATTTGAACTGAAGACCAGTGGATCTTCATGGATCTTGGTTGAGGGTTCAAAGGACTAGGAAGGGAATAAGGTTTGGGGGCAAAAATCAAAACAGAAAGGGTAGTTCCTTTGTAAATCTCCAAGGGCTAGAATAGAAGACAGAAATTGTTTTGATAAGATTTAAATGGAAAAATAATTATATGGAGAGGTCCAACTTGCTGGATTTGATGCAAATCATGATCCAAAGATGAGGGGAGGGTTAGGAGAGTGAATTTTCTCTAAGGTCATGGCAGGAGAGAATTGTTGAAAGTGGTAAAGGATTATTCCAAAAGCTATAGAGTATTTTCAAAGAAATTTTCCAAAGGCATTTTTCCAAAAGAAAAACATTTTGGTGTGAGTCCAAATAAAAGAGGAAAACCTCCAAGACCAAAATCAAGTCTTGAGTGAATCCAAAAATGAAGCACTAGCCATGAAAGAAAATATGTTGAGAGGGAAAGTTCTTTTAGAAGAAAAAATTCAATTCACTTCCCTCAAAACAAGAAAAAGTTAAAAAAAAGCCAAATAAAAATTTGGGTGTCACAACAGGAAGAGTAGTTTAATGTACAAACATTGTCGGCAAATGGAAACGTAATGAAGAAAAGGATGGGCAAGATATCATTCAAATATATGATGCCTGGTTAAACAGGATGGCATTGCACATTACACGTATATTATGGCTGGCTAAAAGACATGAGACTGCACAATTCCCATATATGATATAGAAACTAAACAGGTGGCATTACAGAACATGTCTAAACTAAGCAGATGACATATATGATGTCAAAAGTAGGCACTTCAAGGCAACATATGCATGATATGACTAACATCATCATGCCAAGGTAGAGCAAACACCTTGTGGGCTAAATAGGAGTGGTCAGCGGCGTCTGAATCCGCCTCAGAACAGATATCTTCCTCTGGATTACAATCGGGAGAGGGGTGGGGAGGGTTTGCCATTGAACCCACCATGGAGCGATGTCTGCATGACATTGTATTGCCGCGCAAAACTCTTCTCTTTTTCTCTACATGTTCAGCATGACTGTGTACAATATCTGACATGCATACGAAAAAAATATGGTGAGATTATGTAAGGAGAGCATGCAGAAATTTAGAGTGACGGTAACAACCAGTGGATGGATCCAAAAATAATGATAGCAGGCTGATGATTGCTTTAATTTATTAAAAAGACAGATGATGATTGCTTTACTATTTGTTTCCCACCCAAGATGAACAACATAGGCATACCCTAGGTGAACCAGATATTAGACAGACGTACTATTCATTGCTTCCTCGATATGTGCCCCACAACTAATTTAGAACTCAAGTTTGAACATTAATTTGGACCTGACTTGGAGTCCAAGAGGTGAACAGGACGATAAAGAAGCACGTAATTTTAAGCAATGCATAACATAAGAAGAAACAAAAGAGTGTGACTCTCTTGTGGACCCATGTACTCCTCAGGTTCATCTACTGAGTCGATGATGGTGATGCCGTTGCGGTGGGTGCCGGCGGCAGGGAAGGAGATCTGAGGTGGCGAAAGATGGTCAGGAGTCGTGATGTCTGGTTTGGTGGATGTTTTTGTCGATGGAGCAGCTCAGTTCAGGTGGACGATGTCGCGGCAGGAGCAGGACAAACCACACAAAGTTCCCTTCGACACCTAGCTGTAACTGAAGTAAGTCTGTAAGGGCTCATTTGGCTTGCATGATTCTAAAAACGCAGGGATAGGAAAAACACCGGAATAGGATAGGAATGCACATGGTAAACAAAGCATTTGTAAACACAGGATTTCTGTCAACTTGAGTGTTTGGTTTACAGGAATTGGAAGAGCAGAGGAATGCAAAGAAACATGGCCAAAATAAAGTGAAACCATATGAAAGCGTGTACTGTTAGAATGTTATTCTGCCACTAATGCACTTGGTCTTGTTTTCATGCATAGGATTTTGAAAAGTGGGTCCAGGTGGATGTTTTGCTTCATTCCTTTCAACAAAGTGCATGAATAATTGAATAGTAGAGTGCCATTGGAAAATTCCTAATTGCTATGTTTTTTTGTTGAACCAAAATAGCCCTAATGGATCGACATGAATGTATAGTAATAAGTGATGCAACAAGTGTACAACCTCTTTGCCGTAGCCGTGTCGACCTCAGCATCATTGGGTTGGTCGCTGAAGCAGTTGAGGCAGAGGTGGTTGTCGGAGGTGTGGAGGAAGAACTGAGGAATCTGTAGACGGCGTCCAGGGCACTGCTCTGTTGTGATGGATCGTTCTGGCGTTGGAGCAGCCCCGGTGAGCCATAAGACGTCAAGCTGAAGTAGCACAAGACAGACATCATCAATCTCAAGTGGGATTCTAATAGCATCTCTAATAGACGATGTAAAACAGATGTAAAATTTACGTCACCAAAAACCACCTGACTACAACAGATGAGGTAAAGACTATTGACTCTGAACTTAACTGTCGAAACTGAAATTTACTGTGGAATCTGAGTGTTACTGTCGAAACTGAACGCAATGGTAGCAGAGAGGCACTTGACATGTAGTTTAGGGAGGGCTTGCAGTTCATCTTCAACCTGCACCCCCCTGAGCCGCCAGCCACCACTGGCCGAACCGCCGGCCCCAACGCCGCCTCGCCGCCCCGAAACAACTCCCCACCGCCGGTCCGCCGCCGCCCCAGCCAGCCCTATAGGCCCCCCGCCCCCACCCTGAACCCTGAGATAGATAGTGGGGAACCTCTCCGGCGAGCCCCCGTCCCCGCTGCGGGTGGTTCTTCCTTAACTCCGGCGAGCCCCCCACCACCTGAAAATCGACTGACCCAAAAGTCGATTCAGTCGACTGAAGTGTAGCTCAATCGGAGCAGAGCAGCAGCATGAGCGAGGGGGAGAGCAGCAACAGCAGTGCGAGTGAGCGATCGATAGCCGGAGCAGTAGCAGCAGCTGGGAGAGCGAGCGAGCGATCGAGAGCTGGAGCAGCAGCAGCAGTGCGAGCAAGCGAGCGAGAGCCAGAGCAGCAGCAGCTGGGCGAGCGAGCGATCGAGCGAGAGCCAGAGCAGCAGCAGTAGCACGAGCGAGCGAGAGCCGGAGCAGCACCAGGAGATCCAGCTGGTATGGACGCCGCCGCCGAAGGGGCCTCGCACTGGGGGAGAGCCGTCGTGGAGATGTCGCCCGCGGCGCCGGCTTCAAGGTAGCCGCTCCATGGGGGTGCGGGATGGAGCACCGTCGGCGCCGGGAGGTCGGGCTAAGGAGAAGGTGCGATGCGATGAGTGTACAACCTCTTTGGTGGCGCCGAGTAGGCCTCGGCTTCGTCCGAGGAGTCGGTGAGGATGTTGCGGTTCCGGTGGAGCAGGTTAAGGTGGCGCTGTGGGGATGGAGCAGCCACGATAGACGAGGCGATCGTCGGAGCAGCTCCTTCGAGGTGGAGGATGGGGCGGCTAAACCGACAGGACGACGAGATGGACGACGGATCCTCATCCGGGGAGGTGGACGAGGGACGTCGAGCTGTTGTGATGGACGACATCGTCGGGGAAGAGGCTCTGGCTGGGCAGCGGTGAGGTGGCGGACAGAGGAGGGTGCGTTTTTGCGGCTGGAGCGAAGAGGTTATGGCGGCCTGGGATTTCGAATGGCAAAAAGGAGGCGATTGGAGGGGGTTAACCATGACTTAGGGATGCGCTTGTCCAAAATGTAGGGTGTGTTACAAAAGTACCCCGCACCGATTTGAACTAGCGGCCGTTTCGGCTCACGGTTAGAAGGGGGATTTCGCGTGCCGGGATTTGGCAGCTGGAGGGAGTTTTCGCGCGCGTTGTAATTTTGGGATACCAAGGCGCGGGTTGTGAAGGCGCCTGTTTTGGGAGCACGATATCTGAATTTTCGGGATATAACAAGGCGCAGGTTGAATTTTAGGGACAAGCCTAACGTGTAATATTGTACTTGTACGTACCAAATCAATTCGCACTTCCCACAACCAAAAAGAAAACGAAAAAAATAAAACTATTCACACCACACAAAGAGAGAGTCTTGCCCCGTTTTACTATAAAAATGCTATTTAAAGCTACTCATACCAACAATTTAGTGCAATTAAAAGCTATTTGGTAGTATGAATCCATGCTATGTCCAATTAAATTTTTTCGCTTGCTGTATAATGCGTGTAACCTACTCATACCAACATTTTAGTGCGTTCCAAATGTCTATACTCCCGCTGCAATTCGAACGGAATTTGAATTCGTTTCTCTATTTCAATAACAAATCTACAATCATGATTGTTGCCAACTTCAACCATCATTCGTGTATTACCTTAATAACACACCACATGATTACTATAGAGATAGATATGATCCATGTGTACTACATGAACTCAAATTCTATTTTTTGAATACACTTGATGTTGATTCCAAATAATGGTACATTTGATGTACTAACTATATATTCATAATCTAAACCACTTTCCATACATGTACACCGTGTTTATCACACATAGTATAGTGCCCCGCCCCCTACATTATGACAAGTATTTAGACCTGAGCTGCAAAAGCCACACATTAGCCCAAATTATGATCAATGTTCTATATGTTATACGTAGTACTAGCAAGATGCCCATGCGTTCCACAGAACATCAACATGATCAAGGGGAGGCCTAATTTGCAAATATGGAGAGGGGTGTGGGTATCTTTTTTCAAAATTGCCATAGTTTCCTTCCTATTCGTCAGATATAAATCGGACGGCCTATATTGCAGGATGGCACCATCATCAACAACTCCATTTTTTTATAAGAGTAGAGATAAAATATATTATATGTAGTATAACATGTTCATAACCACACCATGTGTATCATCGTTATATATATTCACACATGCGTCGGTTTAAAACACTATGATAAATTCTTCAAATATCCGAATTCGCTTTTTATAATGAAGTATGATCTCTATTCGTCTTTTACGCCCACACAATGCTCTTATCTTTGTAGCTAGCTAGCGCTAACTTTCTCTCGTGCATGCAGACGCCCGCATCCCTCTAACCCTCCCTCAGCATTCTCTAGCTCCATCGCGCAAATTCGTCTTTTCACTTTAGGTCATTCACCCACGGTGTGTGTAGGCCCCCCAGCTCCTTCTTTCCGGCACACATCGATCGATATGCCTCTCTAGCTAGGTGTGCCTAGCACAAAACACAAGTTTCCCCTCTCCTATTATCACCGTCCATGCCTCACTCCCACCACTCTTTTCATCGATCTCGTACTCGCACACTTCTCCCCCCTCGATATAGTATGACTCTCGCACCACCTCCTAGATGCATCCCTCTCTCTCTATCCTTCTCCCCGTGCCTCATTTGCTTCTAACACACACATGCATGTATACCAATCGATCTCCCAACATATACCTAGGTCGACTTTAACTATTCCCACCCCCCATCGATCGACGTACCTCACAAGTTATGTCTCTCCTTTCTCTGACAAAGGAGGATTGATCTTCCTATGTAGTTATGTCTGCTTACCACATCCATATCGCCCCCATCATTCGTGCATGCCTCCTGACCCGTCTCTCAGACGCACGTGCACAGACAGGCAGCCATCCCCTCTCTTATTGATATTGCAGGCGTGCCCTCCGGTTGTCTAGCTAGCCTATCCCACCATTTGTTAGAAGCAACTCCACTACCACCCCCTCCAACACTCTAGCTCTATCTCTCTCCCAACTTTATTCCTCTCCTACACATATGCATGGATGACGATCGATCTCCCTTAATACATGAGGTAGATCGATCTCCCTTAATACATGAGGTAGGCCTCTCTCCTCCTCCACACATATACCAGCCATTGTACCTCCATAGTTAATTAGGCCTCCCTCCACCCCCCACCACACACCGATAGTCGAGCGCTGTAGGTAGGTATCCATGCCACAGAGACAAACTGCACATGTCCCCTCACGTTCCAGTAGGCCAGCCACTCTATATCTTTGACGTGGGCACACACAAATTCGATGGCACTCTTTATCGATCGCGCGCGCACACACGCACACACACACATCATCCCTCTCTTCGATTCTATGGACACCTCAAGCCGATGATACCTCCACTCTCTTCTCGTGGATCGCCCCCTCTATATATATGATATATCCAGGACTCTATTTCACACACATTGCATATGTTACATTTGTTGATTCACCCCACCCTCCCCTCCCCCCCCCAAAAAAACTCTCACGAACACACACACTATATCTCTCTACGTTTGTATCTCTCTCACACAACCCCGCGTAGGTGGTGTACATATACAAGAAGAGAATAGGTGCACCATGCACGTACTCACGCTTCGTGCCCAGCCACACCCGAGCGGGTACAGGGTGGAGCTCATTTCTGTACGAAATGGCAGCCCATGTGCTAATTTGAACGAGTGTAGTGGTTGTTTACCTACAGTGGTCGTGTACCATGTGTGCACGAAACAAAGTTCAACTTGATGCATTGGCGCGTTATTTTTAAATAAAGTTATATCGCTCAATGGCACGTACACATAATATAAAATGATTTTTATGGAGAAAAAGGTAGTCTGCTGCACTATATACAATGGAGCCTGCCTGCCTGGTTTGTCTCTCTTCAGAGTATCTCACACAAGGCTGCGGTGGCCTCTCTCTCTCTCACCGTTGGTCACTGATCCGGCCACATCCCGTCCGCCGGCGAAAAGGGAGGACGTGCATCGTTTCTCTGTTCGATGGCGCCGGGGCAGTATGTCCCGATCTGCAACACACGTCGTTTACTCTGACCAAGCTCCGGCGTGGTAGGGCCTACGCCACCTGCTCGCTGCCGCAGTATGGGCAGATTCCGCCCGCCGCCACTCACCTAGTTACATCCCGACGACCTCCAGGTATCCCCTCCGGCCTTGCTCCACTACCCGTCTTCCCACGTCGCTGCATGTGGATCTTTCATAGTTCTTCTCCCAAAACGTAGCTCGTCCGGCGTACTTTCCATATTGCAATCTCTTCCTCACACCGTTTTAGACAAACACAACCGTGTTGTTATCTTCCCTTAGGACAAGGAATATGCTTCTTTTTTGTCGTCGCATGTGTCATCAACTGTTATTGCCCAGTAATTGTTTCCTTTCTACCTCTTTTTTGCAAACAGGGCTATCCATTTCACCTCGTTGCTATTACGACCTTTTGGTGAACTGCACAAATCACTTTTTTCTTAAGAGTCTTTTGTGCAGTTCTGCCAAAATGTCACACGGGCAACGTCTCTACATTTCATTGCGACTGCACAAAGGGAGATTGGTTTTGCTCTATCCTCCTCATCCAACTCCGAGCCTAATCTTCTCCAACTAGTTAGTCTTAAGAGAGACTCCAAAGGTGACCGGCTTCTATTTGTGTGTTTATTGTTTCATCAGCAGTCCTCTATTATCGTAATCACACTTAATATCTTTGGAACAGGTATGCTTAGCTCTATTTTAGTGGAACTGCACAAAATGATCGGAATGTTGCATGCTCGAGACAGCTACTTTTTCCCTTACATGCCTTGTTGATTTAGGCAGAGCTGGGGGGACGTTGCTGCCAATGAAAGCACGGATCAATTTTAATTTAACACCTTCTCACAACTTTGTCTTCAGTTGTGATATAAATATTAGCTATGATTAGCAAGGAAGTTAGTTTTTTATTATTTCCAAAAGAACATCAATGGCAAGACACACGAAACAAAAGCTGAAAGCTCACACCATCGTGCAATTTCATGTCGCTGGAAAATTATTTGCATAGTACGTCAATTATGTAAACAAATGCTGGAAGCTTGATAGCATTGCCAGAAGCCTCTTCGGCATCCGGGTCCATGTGCCATGCACAAAATTATACTCCTTCGTTCCTAAATATTTGTCTTTTTACAAATTTCAAATGGGCATATTTTAGAGTGTAGATTCACTCATTTTGCTTCGTATGTGTACTCCCTCCGTTCCTAAATATTTTTCTTTCTAGAGATTTCAACAAGTGACTATATACGGAGCAAAATGAGTGAATCTACACTCTAAAATATGTCTATATACATCTGTATGTAGTAGTCCATTTGAATCTCTAAAAAGACAAATAGTTGAGTAGTCACTCGTTGAAATCTCCAGAAAGACAAATACTCCAGAGTATATTTAAGAACCGAGGGGGTAGTGCACAGCCGCATGGGAGACTCTGACCGGTCATTGTGCCGCATTAATAGTGAGTAATGAGCAGTCAAATCATAAGCCCCACCTTTCCCACTGTAAGTTGCTCGGAAGAAGCAACCATCAATATGCTCTTCTTTGAATCCGCTCATACTACTCCATCCGTCACTGTTTATAGAGCGCGCTTCAGAAAAAGAGAAAATCTCTAGGACCGAGGCGACTAGCGGTCGGCCTGAAAAATACCATTGGTAGTTATAGCATGGCGTCTATTACTAGAGGAAATAATGCGTACACACATGCATGCAGTGCTTCCACCCCGGGTAGACACATGCATGCACGTACTCCACTCCGTAGTACTACATCGAGAGAAAATTACGGTTACCACGCCCTAATTAATTGAGCATTAAACCAAACGCATCTAAAGTCTCTCTGGTGGTGGAAATGCATTGAGATAAATGCATCATAATGAAGCGCGCCCTGTAACTGTGACGTAGGGAGGAGTAGTATGAAGGTGCAAAACCAAGTACGCGTATGGCCAGTCGGTCAACGCACCTCGTCTTGGCATATCACTGACATGTGGGACCGGAGTGTGAGCAAACCGATCTCAATTGACGGCAAAATGGCCAACCCGCCATTCCTTGAGAGAGATGAGGAGCGAGAACACACAGACGGGCTCGCATGGAGGCCAAGATATATTCGAGCATGGTTGATCGATATCATCATTACATGTTGGGCTGCCGTTTTCCGCCCTTCTCCGGAATAAATGTGTACTTTATCAAAGATTAAGAAAAATAAGAGTACAGAGGCTCCACCATGCGGTTCTAGTAGTAGTACTACTCGTACTAACAAACCTTGCGCTTAGCTCTTCGCCTCTTTGTGAAGTCGAACAATGATGGTACTCCGCATGTTCGGTACTACAGTGTATGCCTCTGGCAATCTGACACCGAATGAACTGATGCATGTCCACCGCCTGGGTGAGGTACGTTGCATTAGTCAAAAGGCGTAAGCGAGCTTCACCTTGTCCTGCAAGCTTCTCCTTATTCTGCGAGTTGACGGGACACACCAACAAGTAGTGCTAGTCCATACTCCCTCCTTTCTGGTTACTATGGCTTAATCTTTTTTGCGGGTAAATGAGAGAGATTTATTCATATATAAGCATTCTTAGGACGATCAACCAAGACACTGGTCACTAGGAAGTAAGGTACCCCGCAAAAAAAGTAGTAGGAAGCGAGGTGTTTCATCAAGCCAGCTCTCGGCCACATTCAAAGTGCAGCAAGCACGGTTCGCACAAAGATGCGCCGCAAGGTTTGCTGACCTGTTTACATGTTGAATAACAAAAAAGAGAGGAAATATACTGAGTGCTGCTATTTTTAACAGGATATGAGCTAGAATTAAGCGAGAATTGTGGCGAGTGTTCCATGCAATCAACTTCCATTATCACATGCGAGAACCCTCGAAGAGAACCAAATGTGTTGAAGATTGATTTATCACATTTTAAAAATATAATAAGAGTGCAGACGCTCCTCCATCTGGTTCCTAGTACTAGTATAGTACCTCTATAGACTATAGTAGTAGTACTAGTAAACTTTGCGCTTGGCTGTTCGCCTCTTTGGGAAGTGCAACAATAATAGTACTAGTATAGTGTATGCTTCTAGCAATCTGACACCGAATTAACTGTTGCACGTCCACCACCTGAGCGAAGGACAGCTTGCATTAGTCAAAAGTTTCTCCTTGTCCTGCGAGCCACCGCGCGCAAGATTCTCCCGTCTTGCAAGCTTCTCCTTGTTCGGCAAGTTCACGGGACACAGCAAAGTAATGCTAGTCCATACTGCCTCCTCTCCAGTTAATATGGCTTAATTTCAAACGAGATAATACACTGTCTGTCACTGTATATTTGTAAAAATACGGTCAGTGGACTTCATAATACGCTCATTGCGCTCAATATATACATTTTCCGGTGTTTATACGGTCACTAGCTCACCCTGGCTGAGTATGTTTGTGCATGCACGTGTAGGTTGAGCACTTGAGCGTGACCGTTTGTGTTCCGTCGTGTGCTCGGACATGCATGCATTAGGGCGTCGCGCGCGTTTTTGCGTCCATCTGTTCGTGTGACTGTTGCATACACGTAGGGGGGGTACGTATAGGGGCCACTAAAGGAGCAGTCAAGTCACACAGTAAGTTAGTCGGAAGAAGCAACCATCATTTCACTCTTCAATGACATGTACGCAATATAAAATGGTTGATATGGAGAGAAAAAAACCACTATATATACACTAGCAGGAGCCTAAGCTACAAGCCTGCTTGCTTGGGTTGCTCTCTTCACAAGCATCGAGCGACGGTGGCCACACCGCTGGCCACATACCCGGCCTGATCCCTCAGCTGGGGGAAGGGAACAATGTTCTGCGTAGACGCGGTCGACATCGGCGAGGGAAAAAATCCACAGTCGGTGCGTCCAATCGGGGGTCACCGCGGTATGGGCCGATGCCGCGTCCCAACCGCCCTTCTAGCTACAGCCCGACATCCTAGGTAGTCCATCTTCCTTTTGGAGCCAGCTTGCTCCACTGCCGCAACTCCCCACGTAGCTCCATCTCCATGTCGATCTTTCTCTACTTCTACCGGCTTCTACTTGTGAAGAGTTTATGTCTCATGAACTAGTGCCAGTACTATTATTCTAATCACACTTCTTCAATAACTTTGCCATCAGGGATGCTCAGCTCGATTTTAGTGGAACTGCACAAAAGGATCGTATGATCCGAGGGTGCCAGCCGTCTTTCCTTCGACAGGTTCTACCTGGCCAGGAAATTAAATCCTGTTTAGGGTTTAGGGTTTGAGACGTAGTGACCCCATTAGTAGTTTTTCTTTCATACACGCTCTCACAACTTTTGTCTTTAGTTGTGAAGTAAATATTGGCTATGATCTGTGAATCATTGAGATGCATCGGCATGCGTGTTAGTTTTCCTTTGTATTTGATGGAATGTTGTAACGGGGCAACCTTGGAGTAGGAATGAAAATGGAGTGGAAAGTTTCCTTTTTTCCGGAGAAAAAATGGAAACGGAGAGAAACCAATGTTTCGGTTCGCTGGATCGTGCCATCGAGCAAAACCAACGTTTAAATCACGTCTGTTGCGTTTGTGTCTCACCCTCCTCCACGGCTCGACCCCACACGGTCGCTCGGCATGCCACTCACCGCAAACCGAGTATATCATAACTTCCCCGCCTGCTTGTCGATGGATCGCGCCATGGAGTACTAGTACTACTAGAAGAGATTAACGAGTTGGGAAGGACAGCTAGCTGTAGCACGGACTCCCAAGAACTTTTCACATGCATGTTGTGGCCGGCTATTGCGACGTTTGAACGTGGAGCAGTCTCGTGCACTAGGAAGTGGCGCGGGCGACGCTCTCTCGGCCGGCGCGCTGCTTCAATGCCGGCGCCAGTGAGAGGTTGCGTCCACTCTGGCCAGGCATGAATGCGGCACTGACCGTTTCGGGCGGGAAGCACGCGCTGGTGATGAAGAGGGTTTGGGTTGGTCAAGAGCGGCCGTGGCAGCGGTCCGGATGCCCGCAAACAAGAGATGTTGTACGTTAATATTGCCTCGTATATAATTAACAACGTAAATAATGTGCCAGTTGGACAAATATGATTGGAGATGGAGATGGAATTGGAATTTTACATAAACACGGATATGCATGACTATGTCTATGTGTGTGTGCGCAACGACTCTCGCGACCTGGAAGCGGAGGCGTGTTTTTGATCGAGTTTTCTTTCTTGGTACGTTAAAAAATTGTCCGCCAGTTTTCGTTTCTTTTTTCCGGAAACGCGCGTATTCTATTTAAAACCACTGCAATGGAGAGATTGTTTTACTCCATTATAGCCTCTTGTTTGATAGAGTTTCTCGCGTCTCGCTCTTTCACCCTCTCAATATCAAAACAAGAAGACAGTGTCCACACTATCTCTCTCCTCACCGGTGGTCACAGATCCTGCCGAATCCCGTCCGCTGCGGGAGGTGAGGAGGTGCAGCGTTGACATTGTCGCCGTCGGTGATGGAGGAGGCCAATGTGCACCGTCCTCTCAGAGCCGGCGCTGGCGCGGACGAAGGTCCTCCGCGCCCTTGTCCGCTGCCGTTGTGTGGGCAGATCCCGCCCTCCCGCCTAAGCGACATCTCGCCCACCTGAGGTATAACTTCTTGTACTGGTCCAGCTCCCCAGGTCACTGCATGCGGGTTTTCTTCTATGCGACTACTCCCCAGCTCCCCATGTATAGTAGCTAGGGTTCGTCGGCTGGTCCAACATCACCTACTACTATAGAGGAAATGCCACTCGAAAAGTTGTCTTGATTTATGCCTCGGTGGAGGTATACATTTTATTTTGACAAAAAGTACATGGTGGTTGTGTGGTCATTGTCCATATTCTCCCATTGCTGCTGCTAATCTAATACTATCACTGGTTAAATGAAGAAATGCTTTTTTCTTGGGTATCCTGGTTTAGTTCCCATCAAGATAATCATGATGCTTCTGTTTGTTGGTGTACTTTTCATAATTCTTATTGACAATTGAGATGTCGTTGTTAATCTTGTAAAACAAAGTAACAACACTATGTCCCTTTTTTATATTTTTGGAAACAGCGATGCGTATCTCCATACCCGGGCATGTCTTCCTCAATTTTAGTGGAACTACACAAAATTGGATGGCCATTGTTGTTCCGCCTCACTGTCCTCTGCCACGTGGTTCTTCCTTCCTCGAGCTTGACTACTGAGAAGAAATAGACCACAGTGAGGATTTGTCGAACTTCATAGGTGCCTCACCCAAACTTGATGCCAAATGGATGATGCATCACGACGATGACCTATCGAGCCTCATGGTTGCGTCGGCTGGTGAAGCTGATCGATTTTCAATGAGAAACAAGCTGTCTTCCATCAGTGCTCTTTGCTTGTTACCCACAAAGATGATATCTTTCGTCAGTTCACCTTGGTTGCATTGGAGACGCAGTCGTCTTTCACGTTGGTGCAATTTTATCACACAATTGGCAATGAACCAAATGTTTCCTCGAAGAAGGATCGACATCGGTACTAAGAGCATAAGTTTTGTATTGATTTCTAAGCCTTCTCACAGCTTTGTCTCCAGCTCCCCTGTAATTTTCTTTGTCCAGCTATTAAATTTGATTAAGAAAATGGTGTGGACTAAAAACCCGGATGGACGTAGTAGCCCTCCATTTTTATTTACTCCGCATATTAGATTTCATTGAAGTCAAACTTTGTAAAGTTTGACCAAGTTTAGGCCGAACACAACAAACCATAATTATAAGAGAGGGCAAACTGTACATACTCTCAAACCTTTCCGATAATTGAAATTAAAATTCTTTATTTGTACACACTCTCACACGTTTCCGATAATTTGGCGCATGTCTGGTTATTCACTTAAGGGAGGGTAGTGTACCGCACGTGAAGGACAGGAAGTGCGACCATGACACGTGGATCGCTAGTTCATCGAAAGTACTCCCTCCGTTCCTAAATATTTGTCTTTCAAGTGGTTTGCAATGGACTACCACATACGGATGTATATAGACATTTTTTACAGTGTAGATTCACTCATTTTCCTCCGTATGTAGTCATTTGTTGAAATCTCTAGAAAGACAAATATTTAGGAACAGAGGGAGTAGTAGTTTTCTTCACTGGTACGTTAAATAAAGAGTTTTGTTTCGTACTTACACAATTTAAAACAATTGTTATGGAGAGAATAAGAAAACCAGTCCACTATATATTAGTCGTATACACGAGTACTATATGGACGCAACTTCATTGACTTTAGTGCACCTGCCTTTGGGTTTATGATAGGTGGGCCCAAAATGTGGCTGGCCCACCTTTCATACAGACAAAAGCAGGTGTAGTTAAGGCACCGGAGCTCAGTCCGTACTACAGTATATATATAAGCTGGAGCCTCAGCGCTTGTTCGCTAGGGTTTGCACTCTCCACACTCTCACCGCACTACATATACATATATATACACGCTGGAGGCTCAGCGTTCCTTTGCTAGGGTTTGATATATTCACTGTCTCTCACCCTCTTCACCAGATCTAAACAAGACTGCGTTGTGGCCTCTGTCTCTCTCACCCCCCTCACAGACAGCCTGCGAAGGAGGCGTCCGGATCCCGTCGCACCGGGAAGGGGAGGAGGTGCTGCGTTCACTCTATCGCCTTCGGTGAGGGAGGCAATCCACTGCCGGCTGCGCTTTTCTCTTTCACCCAGCGCCTGTGCAGGAGGGCCACCGACCCCTTCTTCCTCGCTGTCGTACGTAGTGTGAGCAGATCCGTCCTCCCGCGGCACGCCTTGCCACATCCCGATGACCCTAAGGTATAAGTTTCTTTGAAACCGTCATTGGTCTAGCTGCATGCTGGTCTTTTTCGATTCTGTAGTCGAATCTAGGTCTTGGTGCAAAGAGGAAAGAAGGGTGCGGTGGGGTGGAGCATGAATCTAGGACATGGTTCAATGAGGAAAGGAGGGAGGGAAAGTAGTATAGACTAGCTATCCAGCCGCTTTGTTGGTCGAAAAGGGAAAAAGGGGGTAACCCAGTACACACATCTGTAAGGAACCCAACTCTTTGTTGAAAAGGGAAAGAAACTGGGGGGTCGGGTAGTTTGTGCAGGACTAGATTTGCTGCCGTCACATCAAAAAAAGTTTCAAAGAGAAAAAATATGGGACCAACGCAGATATGCTGGTTGGCTACATACTCTGCATCACCCATTTATACGTGTGGACGCACATGGTGCTGGCATGTCCCATGTCCCATCCACATGATCGTGTAGTGTGTTTTGAGATGTTGTGCTACTTGTATTGGTACTGTTTTAAATAAATCTTGAATTGAAGCTATTGTATTTTAAGCAATGCCACTCTCAGAATTAACTACTGAACTATTTTAAGAGAATTTCTCTGTTAATATGAATCAATGTAACCGTATTAGAAATGCTACTGTCCTATCCTTTGTTTTCCATCAAGATAAGGTAGATGCTTCTTTTTGTGGCCGCATGTTTCATCCTCCCTTATTGGTAGTAATTGTTTCCTTTTTTCCTCTGTTAAATCAGGGATATCTATTCAAGTTGTTGCTATAGCAAACTTAAATGTCTCACCGGCGACTTTACTAGATTTCAGAGTAACTGCACAAAACATGATTGGATTTCCTATTCGTGTTGGCAGATTTGTACATGATCTTGTGTGCGTCATGACAGGTTGGTACTTGCCTTCGTCCACATGATCGTGCAGTGTGTTTTGAGATGCCGTGCTACTTGTATTGGTACTGTTTTAAATAAATGTTGAATTTAAGCTATTGTATTGCTGTCTTTTCCCATTAAGTAGTGAACAAAAATGGGACCAACCCAGACATTATGCTTGTTGCTTTGTTACAACAAACTCTGCATCACCCCCTTTATAAGTAGATGGAAGCACATGTTGTTGTTGCGCCCACTCTCCCCTGGAACTGTTTATGCTTTTTTTTAATCTAATGTTGCTCGTAAAATTAAGCAATGCCACTCTCTGAATTAACTACTGAATCTTATTTCAAAACTGCAACACTTGTTAGGGATTGGCGGGATTACCATTTTTGTGGTCGCATGTTTCATCCTCCTTTATTGGCCAGTAATTGATTCCTTTTTTGCCTCTGTTAAAACAGGGATATCTATTCAACTTGTTGCTTTTGCGACATTTTGCTTCGCTTAATTTTGTTGGAACTCCACAAAATGAGACCGGATTTCCATATATGTGTTGAGATCTCTCTGAGGTCTTCCTCACGAGTTATTTCAAATCCTGGTCTTGAAAGGTCAGTACCGACTTTCCTCAGAATTAACTACTGAATCTTAGTTCAAAACTGCAACACTTGTTAGGGATCGGCGGGAGTACCATTTCTGTTAGGGATCGACCGGAGTACATGTTAAAGAAATGTATTGTTCAGATAATGTCTCTGTTATTATATATCAGTTACAGTGTTTTACAAATGGTACTATCCTGCTTTGTAGTTCTTTCTACATGTTTAACCAAGGTATTGTTAAGATAATGTCTCTGTTAAAATGAATCAGTCGCATTGTTTTAGGAATGATACTTTTCTGCTTTGTCGTTCTTTATACATGTTGAAACAAGGCATTGTTAAGATAATGTCTCAGTTAATATGAATGAATCACACTGATTGAGAATTGCTACTCTCCTGCTTTGTTTCCTATTAAGATAAGGTAGATCAGTAGATCTTTTTCTTCTGGGAGTACAAGTCATCAACCGTTATTTCTCAATATTTTTTTCCCTTATACCTTTTGTTGCTTACAGGGGTATCAAAATTAAAGCTCGGTTTTATTCCAACTTTGATTTTAGTTGAACTGCACAAAAGGAGCCAATGTGTCTAAGGCAAACTGCTGCATTAGTGGGTCTAGTTGGTCTTACCACTTTGCAGAAAGAAGCAGTCACTGTTTGCGCTACATTACGCAAGGAATGATCGAGAAGCTTTACAGATTATTAGTACACGCTGGTGACATGACTAGTCTGCAGAGATGGCTGCTTTACTTGTGGTTCGGAGGAACACTGGGCAAACAAGTACCAAGAAGCCAGGAGAGGACTCCAAGTCTGTCAATGTCACTCTAAGAAACAATGATGGGGCATCTGGGTATGGTAATCTGTTTCCCGTACATTCAGTTTGTTAGTCCACCGATTGGTGGGTTGACACTGGGGCCAATATTCATGTGTGTGCTCATGTGTCTTTGTTTTCTGGCAGCATATAAATACGAAATCCACGGGGATGCTCACCTTGATTTTAGTGGAACCGCACAAAATATTCAGATGGTTCGTGTCCTCCATAATAATACTTCATCATGCACAATACACCGAATGGTTCTCTAATCATTCGTCATGACCTTGAGCCACCGGACTATCAGATGACAAACTGATGACAAACCCTGCCCGTTCCACAATCATAGGCATTACATATTTTGAATGGGAAAAGCTTGCCAAAGTTGACATTAGTTTAATATATTGGAATTGGAAAACCTTGTCAATTTTTGCTGATTGATGTTAGCCAGAAGACATGCATTTGATATTCTTGAATGGGACGCCCTTTGCTGTGAGCAACGTCGATCATTTTTTCCTATTCCTGTCTTTAGTTCAGAAGTAAATATTTACTCTGCTGAGATGCATAGTCACATGAATGTTGGCTTATGTAAGATATTTTAAGAGTTTGTTCTAAATATTGTCTATGTAATGCCTGGCCTTGTGTTTGATTGCAAAGTTGAGCTTGGAATGTTGTGGCATGCGGCATCATGAGCTGTTCACCGTGCCTCCTGAGAATAATGCTTCGTATTGTCTTGCATGTCGATCTAATGCCAGTGATTTGCTTGTTAGGAAGAACATCCTCTTCTGTTGTTTCCGTGCTTAAGAAGATCATCGTCTTATGTTTCATTCATAGCCTATACGACAAGTCGGTTAGGTTAGACGTGAAACCATATGATCTTCCGACCAACTCATCATCTTAGGCCGTGATTGGGTTGTCGTTTTCCAACCAAAACCGCTTGTAAAGCTGACGCTTGTAAATAAAATCAGATGGTCTCGGGCGAAGCGCTTGGTTGGTCGATTTCGACTAGTAAAATATACACTGGTCTCTCAAATTACACGCGTAACCCGCCGGTTGTACTTATAGACCTCGGGCCCTTGGTTTCATTATGCCTGTATTTTTCGCGTTGTTTCCGATGACGAGTAAATTACACTTGTATCTTAAAACATCTGTGAAATAAACCAGAGCTCCCAAGCGCGGCCTTACCATTTCATGCCGTCTCAGTCTCTCGAAGGTGCTCATAGGTGTCCGATGATCCTGGCTTCCTGAATGAGAAGCGGGCGATGTATCAGATCATCCGTATGGCCCGCGAGGCCCTCTCCGTCGTCCTTCGAGTTGTTGCACTCGCCGTGGTGCCGAGCATTGTTAACATGGTCAATGAACATGAGGATTCAGGAGATGACTTTATTTTGACTGGTTGACAGTACGGACCCACTAGGGCCATAGCCGTACGTAAGCAAGTGCCTCCTTATTATGTACAACTATATTTTTTTGCTTCCTCCTGGTTTCCTGACATCACGGTCCCACACCATTGTCAACCTATGTAGTCAATAAACGAGAGAATTGCACAAGGTGCGGCCGACAGCTAGGACCAAGCAGCTCGAGCAGTATTTGTGTTTTTGAGGCGTGAGCACTGCAGAGTTTTTCTTGGCGATGTTTTCGTTGTTGTTTAGAGGAGAGCAGGGTATTAACTGGGTGGCCTATGGCCCGTCTAGCCTAGGACAGATATCCAGCTCAGATAATTTTTTTTTAAGATGAAAATGGCTAGCCCAGCTATACTTTTTTTTAGGAATACCCAAGCAAGGTCGACTTGTTATTCTCCGCCCTGCTGGGCTGCAAATCTTTCCTAGGAGGGATGCATTAGGCCTAACAGGAAAATGGGCTTTTAAAAAATAATAAATGGGATATAATTAAAAAAACTGGGCAGTAACTATAAAAAATGCACCAAGCACGGAATTAGTTTATAAAATATTATTTATGGATTTTGAAAATCTTAATTTTTAATTGTTGCGCGCGCAATGTTTCGTTAGATTTTTACTTAATACAAACTTATATTTAATCGGACTAGAAATTTGGGGATAAAAATATTTCGGTTCCCTTCAAAATGTGGGAAATTTTTATTGAATTCTATCTTGAATGGTTGGTTGAAATTATTAATCGTTGTCCTAGCTAGAAAATGGGTTGTACTTTTAACAAACTGTAAATGGGCTGTAGTAAATTTCATTAGAATTCAAAAATGGGCTATACATTCTTACAAATCGCAAATGGGCTATAAGTTCTCTCCCACACACTTGTGGGCCTACTAAGTTAATGCGTCCCCTAAAAAAAGAAGTTGACGCGTATGCAAGGCTTTGTCAACTTATTATAGTCAACACACGGTTCTAGCAGCAGTGGCTGTTGGATGTCCATCCAACGGATGCCGTGCTTCTTCTTCAATCTCGGATATTCTAGCTTCACCCGCCCAAAAAATTATTCCTCCCCCTGACATATGGGGCGCACCATTTCGGAAGCTGACCTGTGGGCCTACTAAGTTGACGCGTACCAAGGGCTTTGTCAACTTAGTCAATATGAACGATTCTCGCTGCAGTGACCGTACGATGTCCATCCAACGGCCGTAGTGCTTCTTCAACCTCTGGTCTTCTTGCTCCAGCCGCCCAAAGGAGCGTCGGTCGTGCCGCATGCTCCTGCCTCCCGCAGCCGGCTGTGATGCCGCGGAGGCCTCACCGCCCCCTACTACTCCCACCGCTGGCCAGGCCATCCCTCTACTCACCCACACCCCCTGTTATTCCGCGGCGACGGCAGCCTCACACCGCAGCCGAACCAGTGAACCCTCGTACTCCTCTCCGCGCAGGCTTCCACTGCCGCGTCTTCCCCGGCTCCGCGTCGTCCCCTTCCTAGGCCTCGCCGTCGTCCACCGCCCTGGTGCTCTCGGCGCGGCGTGGTCAACGTGGTCAAGGAACGGCTTCCATCGGACGTGGACTGTACGTGGAGAGGCTGACAGCTGGGTCCACGACGGCAGCAAGGAAGTGCCTCCTTATTACGCGGAAAATAATGATTCCTCCACCTGACAGCAGGGACCCACCGGACCGGCCACTGTATTTCACAAAAAAACGTTTGCCCCCTGACTACTGGGACCCACCGGATGGGCCACCGTATTGCGTGAAAAAACTTTCCCCCCGCTGTCAGCTCGGACCCACGGGAAGTGCCTCCTTATTACGCACAAAAAAATGAGTACTCCCCCTGCTGGTTGGGAACCACCTTGGTGGGAGGCTGACTTGTGGGCCTACTAAGTTGACGGGGACGGAGTGCTTTGTCAACTTAGTCAATATGAACGATTCTAGCTTCAGTGACCGTACGATGTCCATCCAACGGCCGTAGTGCTTCTTCAACCTCTTGTCTTGTTGCTCCAGGCGCCCAAAGCAGCGCCGGTTGTGCCGCATGCTCCTGCCTCCCGTGGCCGGCTGTGCTGCCGCGGAGGCCTCACCGCCCCCTACTATTCCCACCACTAGCCAGGCCCTGCGGCGACGACAGCCTCACACCACAACTGAACCAGTGAACCCTCGTAGTCCTCTCCACGCGGGCTTCGACTGCCGCGACTTCCCCGGCTCCGCGTCATCCCCTTCCTAGGCCTCGCCGTCGTCCACCGCCCTGGTGCTCTCGGCATGGCGTGGTCAACGTGGTCAAGGAACGACTTCCTCAGAAGAGTACTATCGTGGAGAGGCTGACAGCTGGGTTCACGACCGCAGCAATGAAGTGCCTCCTTATTACGCGCAAAATAATTATTCCTCCACCTGACAGCGGGACGCATCGGACGGGCCACCGTATTTCGCGAAAAAAAATGTTTCCCCCTGACTGCTAGGACCCACTAGCTACATCTTCGCACGCAAGGAAGTGCGTCCGAGCAAAAAACAAAAAAACGATTCGCCCCCTGTCTGCTGGGACCCACCAGCTACATCTTCGCAGGCAAGGAAGTGCCTGACAGTCGGGACCCACCTGGTCGAAGCATATGTAGCGTTCTCATTCTGGTCGCGGATGTGTACGTACATACTGGTCGATGTAGAGGCGCGCACGTAGCATCTACACGTACGTACAGCGGCCAGGGTGCAATAAAGTAAGTACGGCCATGTATGTACATATGGGCGGGGTCTCGAACGCCTACTCGCGCATACGTACGGCCAGGGCTCGTGTACATGGCTGGGTCGGAACGGAGAAATAGCATCGTCGTCGTGTTCATGGGGAGGCAACGGAATGTGTCGTGTTCATCGGGAGGAAACGGAACGCGTGGGAGCCAACCGGCTTGGACGGAACAGCCGATGGAAACGAGGCCTGGCGTACCGCAGAACGGAGGAAACGGCCTTGTGTTCGACCAGCCACGTTCGAAACGGGATCCTGTTCATCGGGAGGGGTCTGGCATACCGCAAAACAGAGGAAACGGACCTCCTACTTTCGAAACAGGGGTCATGTTGATCGGGAGGGGTGTGGCATACCGCAAAACGAAGGCAACGGACTTGTGTTGGAGCGCTACGGTCAAAACAGGGGTCCTGTTCATCGGGAGGGGTGTGACGTACTACAAAACGGGACTCCACGGGATACTGTTCATCTCCACCGTCGACCCCCTCTAGCCTCCACGGGCTACTGTTCATCCACCGTCGACCTCCTGCAGCTTCCATCTACGACTGTTCATCCACGGGCTCCTGTTCATCCAGCCTCCACCGCACGCTACTCCACCGGCTACTGTTCAACCAGCCCTCTCCACGGGCACCTGTGCAACCACCCCTCCACGGGCTACTGTTTATCCTGCCCTCCACCGTCTACTGTTCATCCTGCCCTCCACGGGGTGGTCCTGTTCATCCTGCCCTCGACTGGGTGGTCCTGTTCATCCTACCCTCCACGGGGTCCTGTTCATCCAGCTCCAACCGGCTCGAACGATCGGGGTCATGTTCATCCACCCCCACCGGGAACTGTTCATCCAAACCCCCCAGCAACACTCACTGTTCATCGAGAGGCAACGCCACGGGGTCCAGTTCATCCACCCCCACCGGGAACTGTTCATCCAAACACCCCAGCAACGCTCACTGTTCATCCAGAGGCAGCATCGATCGGCTTCAGTTAGCAGCAGTAGTGAAGGAATCGCTCGATCGGGTTCAGTTAACAGCCATCGATCGATCGCTCGGGTTCAGTAACGCGTAGCCTGCAGTGCAATCGCTCGAGTTCAGTTAGAGCCCAACGCCTCGCTCGGGTTTAGTTAGAGCCCAACGCCTCGCACACACATGCGTACGTACGAGAGAAACGAACATCGCTCGGCCCTCGACCACCCACCGTAACCGGGGGCTCCCCGATATTTTCCGCGCCCTCGCTTCTACCACGGTTTTTCCCGTCATGGACGGCCCAAAGAATGTCATGCAGCTGGGTCTCCGGCCCGCCCAGTACGAAAAGCCCATTTTCTGTCATGATTTTTTGTCATAGAAGTAGGACCCCACCACATCTATGATGATCACGGGTTTTGTCACAATTATCGTCATACAAGTGTCATAAGTATGACATAAAAGATTTTCGTTGGACCCAAAATGTCACGGATTTGCCTTTTTTTTGTAGTGTTAGAAGCATTTTCGGAGTGGTGTTGTGTGGAAAAATTTCGTGCATAGTGGGTGACTCCGGTGGTAACTCTAGCTTGTAGTCGCGTATTCTTCGGCTTGAAGTGATCTTGGGGAAGGCCAATAAATCTTCGTGTGAGTTTCTCTTGACATGAAAATGGTTGGTTCCTTTGAGAGAAGTGGCTTGCAGATACTCCTGGTCTTCGACAAGAAAGTTCACTCCTTGACGATGGTGGTTGGTATAGTTCTTTCTCCTTGGCATGGCGGTCTTCAAATGTTCCTTGACCAGTTGAACGACTCTTCTTCCATCTTCGGGTAGACAAGTATGTCATCAAAAGATGACAACCAATTGTCCTAGTACTCCATGAAGGCTTGGTTCATGAGGTACATAAAGTAGAATATTGGTGGTGGTCATGGTTGAGTATTGGCCAAGGTTTCCCTGTCCTAGAGCCAAAGCCCATGGTTGTAATTCCGACCATATAGTGACTTGGTGGGGCTTAAGGGTTTCAAGGATTCTGGTGTGCGAGTGAACGTTTATCACCTTATCCTTAAGCACGATTCCTGAGATGCCAATTGTTCCATCACATCATATTACCGAAAGAATCATCTCGTATAGGTCAACTCCAATCATCATTCATCCTATTCATATCCTCATGACTCCCAAGAGGAGGTCTAACAAAATTATACATGTCTACGATCCCCAAAAATCATATGTATGGCTATCGTATGTAAAAATCCATGGGTAGAGCATACAAGCTGCTAAGCTTTCAATTAAACATGACAACCCAAGTGCTCAGCCTATTCTTCCAAGGTCTAAGATAATGCATCTCTATCCTAAGGAAACACGTCGTATACCTGTCACATCCTAGCTAGTTCATGCATTAGAATGTTGCATCATGTCTATTTTTCACCGAAACTTGAAATGGGGATGCCAGAAACCCCCAGCACCCCCCCTGAAACAACTAGGGTTTACTAAAATCCTTTTCAATGAACCTGAAATGCCCTCCATAAATGTTCACCATCTTTGGTTCTGGCTAAAACCTCTGCCAAAAATGGTTTCATATTTTTGGAGGCCATTTTGGATTTTTGCACAAGCCATAAGTATTTGCATTTGGGCATTTTAAATCCTATAAATATTTTCAAATGCCCAAATAATCTTGAAGGTATTTTTAGGCTGTTGAGAATAATTTCAAAGGTGCCTCAGAATATTTTCAGGATTTTTCCAAATGAAATAGTATTTTTACCATTTCAAAACACAGAACAAAAATAAATAAATAAAAGAGAAAACAGAAAGCAGAAGGACTTACCTGGCAGCCCACCTGGCGGCCCAGCACTGTGCTGGCCCGCGCCAGTCAGTTGCCTGCTCTCGCCAGAGCAGGCAGAGAGGTGACACCGGCGAGCGCGAGCTCGCCACGGCGCCACCTGCTTGCCGCCTCGCCCGTGGATGTGCTGGACGAACCCCTCGACGCGCCCCCAAGCCTCTAGACACCCCCATTCTCCCCCGTTGCCTCTCCCTCGCCTTCCTCCACCATGGCCGACGCAGCCGCAGCCACCTCGCCGGAGTAGCCGCGCCCACCATCGACCTCGCGCCGTCGCCCACTCCTTCGAGCGAGTCGAGCCCCGAGCGCTCGCTTGCCCCGAAGCTTCGTCTCCGACCTCGCCTTCGCTGCTCACCGTCGGAGATCCCCTCCGCCGTCACCACTGCAACAGCGCGCCCCCGACCTCGCCGTCCGCTCCGTCGCAACCACCGTGAGCATGGCCACCTTCCCATCCTCTCCTCTCTCCCTCTCGAGCTCCGCAGCCACTGCACGAAGCTCACCCGTACGCGCCGCCGCACGAGCTCGTCGCCGACGAGGCTCCGGCCATCCAACGGCCGAACCACCATGGCCATTAGCTCCACCGCAACGCCAGGAACCCGTAGCACCATCGCACGTCCCTCGCCGTGCTCTCTAGCAACGGATTCAACTACGCCCGTACCCCAGCAGCCGCACGGCTCGTCGCCGGCATCGATTCCGGCGACCCCGAGCTCCACCAGCACCACCAGTCGACGCGGTTTGCTCCCAGCTACACGTAGGTACTCTCCGCTGTCCATTTGGTCACCGGAGGAGGGATCCCGCATTCCACCGCCGCGTCTGGACGTCGCTGGCGGCTAAACGCCGGCGAGTCAGCGTGGTTTGACCACGGGTTGACCCCCCCCAGAGTCACTGACAAGTGGGGCCCGCCTGCTAATTAATCTGAGTTAGAGTTAAAATTAAACCTAATTAGATAATTACCAACAGTGACACTGACACAGGGGACCCACACGTCAGGTTTGACCGGGACAACCCCGTTGACCGCTGACGTCACCATGACACACTGCTGACGCATTAAGCAATTTAATTACTGGAATTATTCTTATATTGGAAATTCCAGAAATTATCACAAACTTCAAAAAATCATAGAAAATAATCTATAGCTCAGAATGAAAAGATTTATATATGAAAAATGATCAGAAAAATCCATTCTATCCATCTGTACTGGTTTCATGCATGTTTAAGCAAGTTAACCTACTGTTTATTGCAGAACAAGATAAAGCACTAACGTGGGCCATTTATGAACTTGGAATTTGAATCTTTGATTCAAAATAGTCCAAACCCATCTGGTCTTAGTTGCATTAGCCCAATACATCCATCTTGCCATGTCTCATGCATGCATCATATTGTTGCACTTGCTTGGTGTTGATTGTGCTCCGATGTGTTCATTGTGGTAGGTCCTGCCTCCGAGGATATTCACGAGTATCCAACTGAAGGGCAGTGTCCCACCAGCACTCCATCAGGCAAGCAACCCATTGATCATTTCGATACAAACCCATCTTCTCACTTCTGCTCTCAATTACTGCATTAAGACAACGCGATTCAAACTGCTGTGTGTTGTGGTAGTTGAACCCACTTTCCTTTGCATGACCTGTCATTGCCGCAGTAACTAGATGAAACCCACTAGCATGTGTAGGAGTTGATTGAGCCATGTTGTGTTCCTACAATGCTATGCTTGCTACGCTTAGAGTTGTGTCAGGTCTGGCTCATCAGGGTGATGAACTAGAGTGAAAGTGTGTGTCGGTAATGAGAGTGAGGTGTTGAATACGATTTGGTAAAGGTATCTATGGGAGGCCATGTAGGAGTACATGGTGGGTTGTTTCATTGAGACCGTCCCTAAGAACTGAGATCTGTATGCGTGATTTAAGATTCAGCTACTACCACGCATTGGGCCCGAAACCAATGGACCCCCTCGGCTTCTTAATCACCCTTGTCCTCTGTCCAGGAGTTGCACGTAGTTTCTGGTGTTTGTAGTAAGCTGGAGGCCGTGGACAGCGCTGACCAAGGGCTGGGCTGTGCTGCGGTAGGCTCGTGGCCCGGTGTACCGAGTCGCCCGTTTGGTGTCCGGGAACCCTGCACACATCGTTCCGGGCCGTATGTGGAAACCTTGGCCGGACTCCCTGCGGATGGAACCTGAATAGGCGATAAACCTGGACTAGAGACTCGAGTGTTTAGGTAGGCTGTGGCCGACACCCACGCTGGGCTTCCGCTTGAAGGTTGCCGAGTACACGTCGTGTAGCGACGATAAGTCGTGAGAGCGTGTGTGACGAAGTACACCCCTACAGGGTATAAAACTATTCGAATAGCCGCATCCGCGGTAAAGGACTACTTGGTCGCTTATGCAGTTCATAGACAATTAAATGGATACTACTAAAAGCCTCAAGATAAGTGTGAGTACCGCGGATGGCCCTCTCGTGGGATGACGAGGGAGGATCCACGGTGGAGTATTGAGATGGTGATTAGTGGACTCGTGTGCGAAAGCTATTTCACAGGTGGTGTATCGTAGGATAGCTTAGCCAAGAGTCAAAGCTGGCTTGCTGCAATAACCCCACTACCTTCTTGAGAATGAACATGTATAGTAGGATCTGTTGTAAGACTTGCTGAGTACCTTTGTACTCATGTTGCTTCAATTACTGTTTTCAGACGACAACACCGCCCCTTCTGATGGGTTCTACGTAGAACTCGACGACGACGAGTGACTTGCCACCCAGGTGGTGATCTAGGCTTGTGAAGGGCCTATGTAGATAGACAGGCTTCGTCAAACCTTCTTTCTTTCTAGTGTCTGTACCCAGACAGTTTGCTTCCGCATGTGCTTGTATGATTGTATGACTTGAGTGTCGGGTCATGTGACCCCTATCTGTATGAACAAGTTATGTAAGGCTCTCCAGAGAACCTTTAAATAAAGTACTTTGAGTTGTAGAGTTTTGTTGTGATGCCATGTTGTATTTGCACATATCGAGCATATTGTGTGTATGATTGAAATGCTTGGTATGTGTGGGATCCGACAATCTAGTGGTTTATCCTTGGCAGCCTCTCTTATGGGGAAATGTAGTCTAGTGCCTCCTTGAGCCATAGTAGTCCGCTACAGCCCGGTTCACTGGAGTCCTGCTAGCCCAGCACTACTGCTCTGGACACCTGACTGGCCGGCATGTGATTCATATCGTTCCTGTGTCTGTCCCTTCGGGGAAATGTCACGCGGTGACATCCGGAGTCCTGCCTAGCCTGCTACAGCCCGGGTTCCCAGAGTCCTGTTAGCCCAGTGCTACAGCCCGGATTCACACGCTGCTGACCGACACGTTCGATCTTGATTCATGTATGCCTGTCCCCATACGTTAGTGCCGCTTTGGGTTCACGACTAGCCATGTCGGCCCGGGTTCTCTGTCATATGGATGCTAGCGACATTGTCATATACGTGAGCCAAAAGGCACAAACGGTCCCAGGCCATGGTAAGGCGACACCCGAGGGAGTACCGTGCGTGAGGCCGCAATGTGATATGAGGTGTTACAGGCTAGATCGGTGTGACTTGGAATCGGGGTCCTGACAGCGTTGGCATCAGAGCCGGACTGCCTGTAGGTGCGATAAGCCAAACTGGTTGATGTTGAGTCTAGAAATGCTTTAGTTATATGTAGGGGAATTGATTGTGGGAGGGAACGTAAGGTGCTTTTACTCCATTACCTCATGCCCTCTGATCTGAGTCATTCTCTTCTCATTCTACGTGGGTTAAGGACTAGGCTCTCTCCTCTCTATTAGGTTCACGTGTTACTAATCCGTAGTAACTTATAGGATTGTTGGTTCCATGCTTCGGTTCAGTCTCTACTACCCTAGTATGTTGTCGGTTGAACCAGAACCTTGACATGATGTTGTTGAGTGGTATTGCAAACTGTTGCAAATGTCTCAAATCCTTTTTCGAGCATTTACAGCCGTTATGCTGTCCGAATTCTCCTAGAAATACTAATGCCTTGCGTTATTTCGTGCTTTCAGATGGCCACCCGTTCCCAGAATCAAGTGGTTCGTCTGACCCAGTGCATCGGCGTACCTGGTCACACGGCCATGCTGGTCCGAGTGATGGCTGAGACAGGCTATCGTTGGTATCCCGAGTATACCGTCGAGGAGCAGTTTCGAGACTTTAATCAAAGCCAATATCTTTGCACAGTCAGGATTTACCCATCCTATCCTGGAGCCACTGAACCCCTCCATTTCTCTTATGGACTTGGGTTTACCATCGAGATGTCCGTGCAGGACGCGGCTTATTTGATGATGACTATCATGCGAGCCAGAACTGCCTTGCTTCAGAACACTGACTTCTGCTATATACCAGCAGCACTCCCTGGGGCACAGGGGTACTATCAGGCCACTTACTGTGATTCTACCCATGAGGGCTCACTACTCCGTACCACCACCGAGATGCTTGAGGACAAGGACCGTGAGAATCGTGCCTTGCGAATGGAGCTCTTTAATGCTCGTGCTGATCACTGGGCCACTCTGACACGGTTTGCACCTGCCGTGCAAGCTGGGTATATGGACATGAGGGACTTGTACCCCGTGCGATCTGGTCTGCCAGAATGTATGGAATGGCGTGATGTAGGAGGCATCACCCCTCCTCGTGGACCCCGTCTGCCACCGTTTGTTGGACCAAGGCCACACCCGAGTCCTTATGGACCGCAAGCTCCACAGGACCAACTATTTCCAGATGATCATGTTCAGCTCCCAGGACATGGTGGTGACTTCTATGAAGATTACTACGGAGGCGTCTGAGTTGGTAGTGGTTCCACTAGTATTGTAACAGTTGTAATCTCCACAGTCCTGCGTGTCTTGTGGGATACGACTTGGTGTGTATCACGTTCCGGAGGTGTAGAAAAATAATGTATAGGAGCTTGGAATGCCTCTGATGAGATGTATCATCTTTCATCGTAGTTGTACCCTAGCCTGGGCTTGTACTAAACTATGTATGGCGTGTATGACCGTTGGTATATGTATGTCGGTTGCTATATTACCATGTCATACTGATGATCATCTCTGCATTCCGTGTTATCCATTACATTCCGCATTTCCCTACCAAGATTTGGCCATCCTCGTCTAAACCGTTGCTTTGTTTCTCCTAGGATGGTTAACACCCACAACAACCCTGCTGTCCAGGCGCAGGGTGAAGCCAATGCAGCTAGGGGGGAGAATCTGCCCCAACCGCCTTCACTGGCCGAAGTTATGCTGGAGGCAGAAAGAAACAAGCGTGAGACTAACCGCTTGCTAGAGCGAATTGAGCAGAATACTGCACGTCACCAGAGGAACGACCTGGTGTCCATCAATGACTTTATCAAGTTGTACCCACCGAAGTTCAACCATTCCGTCGAGCCCCTTGATGCGGATCATTGGCTTCGCAGCATCACCCATAAGCTATGTTCTGCCAACGTAGCCGAAGCTGATAAGGTTACCTACGCTGCCTATCACCTCGAAGGCCCTGCTAGCCTTTGGTGGGAAAACTTTGAGGCTATGCGCCCAGCTGGCCAAATCACTACTTGGGCTGAATTCAGTGAGGCTTTCCGTGAGCATCACATTCCGGAGGGGCTCATAGATCGTAAGCGGGAAGAATTCTGCAACTTCACCCAAGGCAGACTGACCGTGGATGCATACAGCCGTGAGTTTGGAAATCTAGCACGCTATGCTCCTGAAGAGGTATCCACCGACGCCAAGAAGCAGGCAAGGTTCCGCAAGGGACTTAGCCCCGAGCTTCGCCGTGATCTCCGTCTGCATGAGTGCACCTCCTTCCAGAAGTTGGTCAATAAGGCCATCAGTGCCGAGACAGGACAGACTGACTATGATGCTACACGCAAGCACTATCGCGATTTTGGCTCCTCATCAGGCTCCGGATCCCAGAAGCGCCGGGTCTGGATTCCACACACTGCTCTGCCACCTAGGTTCACTCCGAGGTCATCCTTCGAGGCGCCTCGCCCCAACCAGCAGCATGCACCGCCCAAGGTCTATGGTGGCCCCGCTGCTAATGTTGCTCCACGCCCCAACATTGTGACATGCTTCAAGTGTGGAGAAACGGGTCACTATTTGCGCGAGTGCCCCCGAAACAACCTCAATCAACCTGGACAGTCCGTTGGCCGTGGTAAGCCAGCAGGAAAGACTTACTACGCCAAGCCAGCCACCACTGCACGTGGCCATGTCAACTACGTTTCAGCTGAAGAAACCCATGAGGATCCCAACGTCGTCCTTGGTACGCTCCTTGTTAATTGCCATCCGGCAACTGTTCTTTTCGATACTGGAGCATCTCATTCATTTATCTCTGTGAGCTATGCTCGATTGCACAACACCACATTTTGTGAAATGCCCACCTCCATGGTAATTCAAACCCCTGGTTCTAAGTGGCAAACCTCTAAGATAAGCCATGGAAATGAAATTCTTGTTGACAGATTGGTCTTCCTTGCATCACTAATAGCTCTCAAGTCCTCGGACATAAACATCATCTTGGGTATGGACTGGATGTCAGCTCATTATGCTAAGATTGATTGCTCCACTAGAACTGTTCAACTCACCCATCCGTCGGGCAAGACAGTCAATGTTTTGACCCGAGTGTCTAAGCGTCAGCTTTACTCATTAAATGCCAACCCTCTTCCAGACCTCGGAGATGTGCCGGTAGTCCGTGACTTCCCGGATGTCTTCCCTGAAGAACTGCCAGGTATTCCACCTGACAGGGATGTTGAGTTCGTGATAGACCTTGGTCCAGGAACCGTCCCAATCTCTAGAAGACCCTATAAGATGGCACCCCTAGAGCTAGCCGAGCTTAAGAAACAACTCGATGAGTCCTTGAAAAAGGGTTTCATCCGTCCCAGTTCTTCTCCGTGGGCTTGCCCCGTCCTCTTCGTCAAGAAGAAGGATGGTACGGATCGGATGGTTGTAGATTACCGACCCGTCAACCTAGTCACTATCAAGAACAAGTATCCGCTTCCCAGGATCAACGATCTGTATGATAAGCTCGCTGGATCCTCAGTCTTCTCTAAAATGGATTTGAGGTTGGGCTACCATCAAATCAAAAATGAAGAACGGGGACATTCCTAAAACGGCCTTCGTTACTCGTTATGGCCAATACGAGTACACCGTCATGTCCTTCGGTTTAACAAATGCTCCAGCCACCTTCTCTCGGTTAATGAACTCAATCTTCGTGGAGTATTTGGATAAATTCGTCGTAGTATACCTCGATGATATACTCATCTACTCCAAGAACGAGGCAGAACATGCCGAGCATCTAAGGCTAGTACTGACGAAACTTCGAGAGCATCGCCTTTATGCTAAATTCTCTAAGTGTGAATTCTGGTTGCCAGAAGTGACCTATCTAGGCCATGTAATCTCCGGTAAGGGTATTGCTGTCAATCCCAAGCGAGTTCAAGCCATCCTTGACTGGACTCCACCTGAATCGGTCAAGCAAGTTCGGAGTTTCCTTGGCTTAGCAAGCTACTGTCGCCGCTTCGTCGAGAATTTCTCCAAGGTTGCTAAACCTCTAACCGAACTCCTCAAGAAAGATAAAAAGTTCGAGTGGACCCCACAGTGCGAGTTCAGCTTTCAGGAACTGAAAAGACGCCTGACATCTGCCCCCGTACTCGTACCACCAGATTTTTCTAAGGACTTCGTTATCTATTGCGACGCCTCGCGACAAGGACTAGGTTGCATACTCATGCAAGATCGTCACGTGATTGCCTACGCTTCCCGACAGTTGCGTCCACATGAGGATAACTATCCCACTCATGATCTAGAGCTTGCAGCTGTAGTCCATGCACTCAAAACATGGCGACATTACCTTCTCGGTAATCGTTGCGAGATTTTCACCGACCACCAGAGTCTGAAATACATTTTCACCCAACCGGATCTGAATCTCAGGCAAAGACATTGGGTCGAGTTGATCACAGACTACGACTTAGGAATAACTTACACCCCGGGCAAAGCCAACGTCATGGCTGATGCGCTAAGCTGTAAATCCTATTGTAACAATTTGATGTTACAACAAAGTCAACCACTTCTCCACGAGGAGTTTTGTAAGCTTAACCTTCACATTGTTCCTCGAGGTTTTCTATCCACCCTGGTGGCGAAACCTACCCTTGCGGATCAGATCATCAAAACATCAAGAAAGGAGTTGCGGATTGTTTCTCCATTGATGACCAAGGTGTTGTGTTCTTTGGAGACCGCCTAGTGGTTCCCAAGGTACGCAACCTGAGGCGATTGATCCTTAAGGAAGCTCATGAATTCCCTCTCACCATTCATCCCGGTAGTACTAAAATGTATCAAGACCTACGCCAGAGGTTTTGGTGGACTAGGATGAAGAGAGAAATTGCTCAATACATTGCTAATTGCGACGTCTGCCGTCGTGTTAACGCAGAGCATCAACGGCCTGCTGGCACCCTTCAGCCTCTAGCTATTCCTGAATGGAAATGGGATAAAATCGGTATGGATTTCATTACCGGGTTTCCCAGGACCAACAGAGGGAATAATGCTATCTTTGTTGTTGTCGATCGTCTTACCAAAGTAGCCCACTTCCTACCTGTTCGTGAGAGTACCGCTAGCCAGCTAGCAGACTTGTACATCTCCCGAATAGTGTCTCTTCATGGTGTTCCATTGGAAATTAACTCAGACCGTGGAAGTCTCTTCACCTCTCGATTTTGGGAAAGTCTCCAAAATGCTATGGGAACTCGTCTCTCCTTTAGCACCGCCTTTCACCCTCAATCAAGTGGTCAGGTAGAACGAGTTAATCAAATTCTGGAGGATATGCTCCGAGCCTCTGTCATCTCCTTCGGCATGGATTGGGAGAAATGCCTTCCATTCGCCGAGTTCGCTTATAACAATAGTTACCAAGCTAGCTTGGGCAAAGCCCCTTTCGAGGTTCTCTATGGACGAAAATGTCGAACGCCTCTTAACTGGTCAGGAACCGGGGAAAGACAACTCTTTGGCCCGGATATGATTCAGGAAGCAGAAGAGCAGGTTCGCATTATTCGTGAGAAATTGAAAACAGCCCAATCTCGCCAAAAGAGCCATTATGATCACAAACATAAGGCTATCACTTTTGAGGTTGACGAGAAGGCTTACCTTCGGGTGACTCCTTTAAAGGGAACCCATCGATTCGGTATCAAAGGCAAATTGGCTCCTCGTTACATTGGACCTTTTCGCATTCTTGCCAAGCGAGGAGAAGTTGCCTACCCATTGGAACTACCTCCGCATCTTTCCAAGGTTCATGACGTCTTCCACGTTTCTCAACTCAGGCGTTGCTTCTCGGATCCTATCCGTGGAGTGGACCACGAAACGCTTGATCTCCAAGATAATCTCACATATCGGGAATAACCCGTTCGAATCCTTTATCAAGCCGAGCGTACCACTCGACGCCAAAACATCAAGTTTCTCAAGGTTCAATGGTCACACCATTCCGAGAAAGAAGCTACTTGGGAAAGGGAGGATCGTCTTCGACTTGAGTACCCCACCTTCTTCCCAACGGATCCTAAATCTCGGGACGAGATTCTTTTGAGTGGGGGTGAGTTGTCACATCCTAGCTAGTTCATGCATTAGAGTGTTGCATCATGTCTATTTTTCACAGAAACATGAAATGGGGATGCCAGGAACCCCCAGCACCCCCCCTGAAACAACTAGGGTTTACTAAAATCCTTTTCAATGAACCTCAAATGCCCTCCATAAATGTTCACCATCTTTGGTTCTGGCTAAAACCTCTGCCAAAAATGGTTTCATATTTTTGGAGGCCATTTTGGATTTTTGCACAAGCCATAAGTATTTGCATTTGGGCATTTTAAATCCTATAAATATTTTCAAATGCCCAAATAATCTTGAAGGTATTTTTAGGCTGTTGAGAATAATTTCAAAGGTGCCTCAGAATATTTTCAGGATTTTTCCAAATGAAATAGTATTTTTACTATTTCAAAACACAGAACAGAAATAAATAAATAAAAGAGAAAACAGAAAGCAGAAGGACTTACCTGGCAGCCCACCTGGCGGCCCAGCACTGTGCTGGCCCGCGCCAGTCAGCTGCCTGCTCTCGCCAGAGCAGGCAGAGAGGTGACGCCGGTGAGCGCGAGCTCACCACGGCGCCACCTGCTTGCCGCCTCGCCCGTGGATGCGCTGGACGAACCCCTCGACGCGCCCCCGAGCCTCTGGACACCCCCATTCTCCCCCGTCGCCTCTCCCTCGCGTTCCTCCACCATGGCCGACGCAGCCGCAGCCACCTCGCCGGAGTAGCCGCGCCCACCGTCGACCTCGCGCCGTCGCCCACTCCTTCGAGCGAGTCGAGCCCCGAGCGCTCGCTTGCCCCGAAGCTTCGTCTCCGACCTCGCCTTCGCTGCTCACCGTCGGAGATCCCCTCCGCCGTCACCACTGCAACAGCGCGCCCCCGACCTCGCCGTCCGCTCCGTCGCAACCACCGTGAGCATGGCCACCTTCCCATCCTCTCCTCTCTCCCTCTCGAGCTCCGCAACCACTGCACGAAGCTCACCCGTACGCGCCGCCGCACGAGCTCGTCGCCGACGAGGCTCCGGCCATCCAACGGCCGCACCACCATGGCCATTAGCTCCACCGCAACGCCAGGAACTCGTAGCACCATCGCACGTCCCTCGCCGTGCTCTCTAGCAACGGATTCAACTACGCCCGTACCCCGGCAGCCGCACGGCTCGTCGCCGGCGTCGATTCCGGCGACCCCGAGCTCCACCACCACCACCAGTCGACGCGGTTTGCTCCCAGCTACACGTAGGTACTCTCCGCCGTCCATTTGGTCGCCGGAGGAGGGATCCCGCACTCCACCGCCACGTCTGGACATCGCCGGCGGCTAAACGCCGGCGAGTCAGCGTGGTTTGACAACGGGTTGACCCCCCGAGAGTCACTGACAAGTGGGGCCCGCCTGCTAATTAATCTGAGTTAGAGTTAAAATTAAACCTAATTAGATAATTACCAACAGTGACACTGACACAGGGGACCCACACGTCAGGTTTGACCTGGACGACCCCGTTGACCACTGACGTCACCATGACACACTGCTGAAGCATTAAGCAATTTAATTACTGGAATTATTCTTATATTGGAAATTCCAGAAATTATCACAAACTTCAAAAAATCATAGAAAATAATCTATAGCTCAGAATGAAAAGATTTATATATGAAAAATGATCAGAAAAATCCATTCTATCCATCTGTACTGGTTTCATGCATGTTTAAGCAAGTTAACCTACTGTTTATTGCAGAACAAGATAAAGCACTAACATGGGCCATTTATGAACTTGGAATTTGAATCTTTGATTCAAAGTAGTCCAAACCCATCTGGTCTTAGTTGCATTAGCCCAATACATCCATCTTGCCATGTCTCATGCATGCATCATATTGTTGCACTTGCTTGGTGTTGATTGTGCTCCGATGTGTTCATTGTGGTAGGTCCTGCCTCCGAGGATATTCACGAGTATCCAACTGAAGGGCAGTGTCCCACCACCACTCCGTCTGGCAAGCAACCCATTGATCATTTCGATACAAACCCATCTTCTCGCTTCTGCTCTCATTTACTGCATTAAGACAACGCGATTCAAACGGTTGTGTGTTGCGGTAGTTGAACCCACTTTCCTTTGCATGACCTGTCATTGCCACAGTAACTAGATGAAACCCACTAGCATGTGTAGGAGTTGATTGAGCCATGTTGTGTTCCTACAATGCTATGCTTGCTACGCTTAGAGTTGTGTCAGGTCTGGCTCCTCAAGGTGATGAACTAGAGTGAAAGTGTGTGTCGGTAATGAGAGTGAGGTGTTGAATACGATTTGGTAAAGGTATCGATGGGAGGCCATGTAGGAGTACATGGTGGGTTGTTTCATTGAGACCGTCCCTAAGAACTGAGATCTGTATGCGTGATTTAAGATTCAGCTACTACCACGCATTGGGCCCGAAACCAATGGACCCCCTCGGCTTCTTAATCACCCTTGTCCTCTGTCCAGGAGTTGCACGTAGTTTCTGGTGTTTGTAGTAAGCTGGAGGCCGTGGACAGCGCTGACCAAGGGGTGGGCTGTGATGTGGTAGGCTCGTGGCCCGGTGTACCGAGTCGCCGTTTGGTGTCCGGGAACCCTGCACACATCGTTCGGGGCCGTATGTGGAAACCTCGGCCGGACTCCCTGCGGATGGAACCTGAATAGGCGATAAACCTGGACTAGAGACTCGAGTGTTTAGGTAGGCTGTGGCCGACACCCATGTTGGGCTTCCGCTTGAAGGTTGCCGAGTACACGTCGTGTAGCGACGATAAGTGGTGAGAGCGTGTGTGACGAAGTACACCCCTGCAGGGTATAAAACTATTCGAATAGCCGCATCCGCGGTAAAGGACTACTTGGTCGCTTATGCAGTTCATAGACAATTAAATGGATACTACTAAAAGCCTCAAGATAAGTGTGAGTACCGCGGATGGCCCTCTCGTGGGATGACGACGGAGGATCCACGGTGGAGTATTGAGATGGTGATTAGTGGACTCGTGTGTGAATGCTATTTCACAAGTGGTGTATCGTAGGATAGCTTAGCCAAGAGTCAAAGCTGGCTTGCTGCAATAACCCCACTACCTTCTTGAGAATGAACATGTATAGTAGGATCTGTTGTAAGACTTGCTGAGTACCTTTGTACTCATGTTACTTCAATTACTCTTTTCAGACGACAACACCGCCCCTTCTGATGGGTTCTACGTAGAACTCGACGACGACGAGTGATTTGCCACCCAGGTGGTGATCTAGGCTTGTGAAGGGCCTATGTAGATAGACAGGCTTCGTCAAACCTTCTTTCTTTCTAGTGTTTGTACCCAGACAGTTTGCTTCCGCATGTGCTTGTATGATTGTATGACTTGAGTGTCGGGTCATGTGACCCCTATCTGTATGAACAAGTTATGTAAGGCTCTCCGGAGCCCCTTTAAATAAAGTAGTTTGAGTTGTAGAGTTTTTTTGTGATGCCATGTTGTATTTGCACATATCGAGCATATTGTGTGTATGATTGAAATGCTTGGTATGTGTGGGATCCGACAATCTAGTGGTTTATCCTTGGCAGCCTCTCTTATGGGGAAATGTAGTCTAGTGCCTCCTTGAGCCATAGTAGTCCGCTACAGCAAGGTTCACCGGAGTCCTGCTAGCCCAACACTACTGCTCTGGACACCTGACTGGCCGGCATGTGATTCATATAGTTCCTGTGTCTGTCCCTTCGGGGAAATGTCACGCGGTGACATCCGGAGTCCTGCCTAGCCTGCTACAGCCCGGGTTCCCGGAGTCCTGTTAGCCCAGTGCTACAACCCGGATTCACACGCTGCTGACCGACAGGTTCGATGTTGATTCATGTATGCCTGTCCCCATACGTTAGTGCCTCTTTGGGTTCACGACTAGCCATGTCGGCCCGGGTTCTCTGTCATATGGATGCTAGCGAAATTGTCATATACGTGAGCCAAAAGGCGCAAACGGTCCCGGGCCATTGTAAGGCGACGCCCGAGGGAGTACCGTGCGTGAGGCCGCAATGTGATATGAGGTGTTACAGGCTAGATCGGTGTGACTTGGAATCAGGGTCCTGACAATACCACTCCAAGATCTTGTTTCCTTCCTATGAATAAACTCCAAAAGCCCATTAATTAACTTCCATCAATCACTACACAATTAATTAATTCTACAAATCCAATGGCTATGGTGTTCCACATGATCTCCTAAAGTCCTTATAATCCCCCAAATACTTGAAAGGGCTATCTCTACTATAGTAAGTTCACCAATTTCCCACCATCATGGTCAAGTAAAGTCCAAGGTCAAGGTTATATAGAACCCTAAATCAAATCCGACAATTAATCCAATCTCCTAGTTTGTCGTTCACAGAGAAACATGGTATCATGATCGAGATCATCAGTCTAAATCCAATTTATTCCGAATCATCTAGACTTACTCACCACCTATACTCCACTAGGATCACCTATTTAAATCCAAATCATTATCCCCTGGCTAAGAAGACGAGAATTTCTAAACTTTCCCCCAAGTCATTATCGTAATATCAATTATCACCTATCAATATCCCCTGGCTAAGACAAATCCCTATTCCTCCAAGAATTCCAGCTTGCGATCATGATTGTCCTTCTAAATCTGGTTTACTCAGGGGTAATGAAAGCTATGCTAATCTATAATCATGATCCCACCAAGTTCATCTACCAACATGAAAGCCTCATAATCCACCAAAGTCTCAGATAATTCCTCAAGGTCACCGATATAAACTCATCAAGTCATTTTCCTCTATTCCTATGTCCTCAAATTGGTCTTCTCTATGGCATCGTTAGTTCTTGGGCTATATTAGGAAGATAATGTGCTCATTCCCTACATCCAGTAGTTCCATAATGAACCCAATGTTGAGCGAGGTTACGGAGGATTTAACTAGTTCTGTTGCAATTATGTGGGTTAAGCACATGGTTAAGGGTTCGAGATGGGTTATCTCATGAAGTCTCGAAGGGTCTAGGGATGGGGTTCAAGTCATGAGGGGTAATACTACGGGCTTGGACTAGGTCGAGGAGGCTATAGCAAAAGTCTTCAGTGTCAGTTGCTTGCCGAGGTGGAATCCTTGGTGCATTTTGTCTTGCTGGTCTTCAGAGGTGAGAGGGAGAAGTAGCATAGAATGGGGATGCCTAAAGGGGGTTCTATAGTGCAAGTGCAAACAAACAGGTGCAAAAAGGGCCAAACAAAAGAAACAGGGTATGGAAGGTCAGATACTCGCGTACTTGTTGCCTAGGGCAAAAGTGTGACCTATATCAAAAAACAATCAAATAAAAACAAGCAACACAAAATCATGGTTCTATTCGAACCATCATATGGACTCGACTGCGCATAGGGGGTACATGACTCATCCTACCCTAGGGGTTCTCGGACTCAGTAGTCATGCTTTGCTTTGTGCCTCGTGCAGTCTTCTGGGTTTTCCTCAGGTGTTGCTATGTCTCTTGTAGTTGTTTGATGAAACGATTTGGGTTAGGCCTGAAGATTCTTTAACAACTTCTCGCATGTTGAAGTGATGGGGTGAAGGTGGCTCCTCGTAGCAGGCATTGACTCGGTCTTCTGTTGTCTTCTTAATCATGACGATCCCTTTTTGTCTTCTAAGGCGTTGATGGTACCAGGTAGGTATACCTTTATGCAAGGACATTAACAAGGCATAGTAGAGGTCCAACATGTTAGTTACGTTGATGACAACATCGACACCAAGAGTCGGGGATGAAGAGAACCGTTTTCCTGCTCACTATAGTGAGGCAGACCAAATGGCGAGGTTCTCGTCCACTGGTGGTTGTCCATACAACAATGGTAAGGACATGGTTGATCTATTAGCGATGTATATCATGATCTTGCATATCTTACACCCTGATCGTTATAGGACAAGGTTGCATCATCCTTGGGAAAATTCAAAGGTGTCACCGTCCTCTCGGTCTTCATGTCCTCATTCCTCAAAGACGTATCTTCTGTTGGCATCGTCTTGCTGTGGTGTCGCCAATCTTGTGTTCAGAAGAGGTGGGTGAGTGTTTGGCAAAGTGTACTCCTTCGAGGTTTACAAGGAATCCTGTGGTCTGGGGCTTGACGGTGCTAGTGACCATTTGCAATAGTTTTGAAGGGGAAGAGATCGATAGGGAAAATATACCTTAGTTTTTCTCAAAAAACTCAGAGGGGAAGAGGAGTATAGATAGTTTTGAAAACTAGTAATAGTTTGGAAATAGTTTTACCCTAACTAATGACCATGATAACTAAGGCTTCCTACAGTCAGGATGGCTCTGATACCAGCTCTGTGGGACCCCGACTCATAAGTCGTGATCACCGAATGCACTTGTACAGTAATCCCAGAGATCAATGCTCACTGAACACACAGAAACTGAATAACAAGAGTCTTACATCCATACATACCGTCTACCACAAATTATGACCATTATGGTCAAGTCTTACATAGATAAAGGCACAAGGGCTGAATACCAAATAAACTTAAGCAGCGGAAATCTTCGTCGATAAGTAGAACCCATGCCATCTGCCTTAACCCTACAGGCATTCTAACTGGGAAATGTCCTAGTTCGCATGTTCGTCTCCAAAGAATTGTTCTTCGAACTCCTGTTCTTCCATGCCTGGCCAATTAAATAACCAGTGGCAAGCCAATGAGTACTTTGAATGTACTCGCAAGCAACCCATGTTTTGGCTCGAGATACAACAATGCATGACATAGGTAAATTTTTGCAGAAAGCTAATTTTATGGTGCTATGACATGTTCAATAACTGGTAAATCATGCATCATATGAATTCAAGTAACCATAGGGACTGGTTACAGATAACAACATAAAGGGAGTGGTCTTCAACCCAAATCAATCATGTCAAGTCCTTTGACTTGACCCAAGTAGTTCTTCCCACTTATCCAAACACATACACTGGTTTGTAAACAGGTGGACATAGCCCAAGAGTGGTTACCCAATTGTCCTTGACCGTGGACACGGCTATTCGAATAGTTTTACACTCTGCAGAGGTTGCACACTTTATCCACAAGATCCGGGGAACTTCTGTGTCATCCACGACCCGCACTACCTCAAGTACCCGGGGTAAGCACCCGATCACTATCTTTCCCTAAACGACACTAACATAGAGTCCACTTGATTGGTAGTAACCCCTGTGCCCAACATTTCACATCTTAAAATTGTGGAGCGTCGCTCCCATATTCATCACATACCACAAGCACAGGGTACCAACGGTGTGTCCGGTGCGCTGTGAAAATAGTCATGGCCGCCCTACCTGGCACGACCCCGTCCCGAGAGAGCGCAACAACGACTCTGCCGTCAATAGTAATGCGGGCTCCAAGCTAATATCGGCCTAGGTAATCAATAATGCCCTTTCTCATATAAGGGTAGTGTGGTTGCGCATGTAAGGTTGGAATAACGGTCGCAACTAAAAGCAATCCGTTTTGAAAACAACACACATAGTTTCCTCGGTACACCACTTCGTCATCAAGTGGTTACCCAACTCTTATCTCCCTCGGGCATAAGTGGCACCCGATGGGGTTTTCGAAAAGTTTTTGAAAACAATCTTGCTTCCATCACCATGCATATACCCATCCCATTTTTGCATAGCTCTACTTAGCGTCCTAGCTACTCCCACTCGCATAACCCTCATAGGAAGGAAGCGTCATGCACAATGCAAGTATCAACACGGAAGTAACAGAGGCAACCCGCCAAAGTGTTTACCATCTCATCATGATTCCGATGCAACAATAATGAAGTGCTGTATGAAATGCATAAAAAGGGTTTCTTAGACATGGTCAAAGGGCTGCTTGCCTGGATCAGCAAAGTCTTCAAGTCTTCTGGTCCTTCTCCAAGTAATTCGTCTACTTCATCAACTAACATCGAAAACAAACACAATAAGCACACAACAAGGCAAAACATAGAAGTGCTCTAAAAATATGAATTTGACTTTTCTCTGTTTATATGAAAAATAACCAAAGTGGTTTCATTGGGACTAGATCATTGGATATTTTTGAGTATTTCAATCCGATTGAATCAAGGGATTAATGGATTTGCAAGAAGTGTACAGAAACATTATTTTGAAAAATGAGCAGAGGCACCCATTTAACAAAGGATGATTTTAGAAGCGCCTAGGAGTTGGTTTCACTGGATTTGGAGTTAAAATGATTTTTCTATGAATTTGGAAAGTTGGCAATATATGGACAAATGGACCAATATTTCATGTGGCACGTAAAGTATTGGGAAAATGTTCAATGACTAAGTTATGAACTTAGAAGTATCTAGGAATTTGAGTCATGGAATTTGGTTAAAAAAATGGGCTCTCTGTGATTTACTAAAGTTCATCACAGAAATGGAAAAACAAGATTTGATAAATGTTTGTGAAGAAAATCTTTATGGAAAAATATGCAAATTGCACCATGTGATAGATCATGAATTTATGAACTTATACAAATTTGAATCATCAAATTTGGAGTCCATTTGAATTATTTAGGAATTTTAAAATATTTATGACAAGGAAAAGGAAGAAAAAAGTCAACCTTATAAAGCGCACTGGGCGAACCCAACTAAACAGCGCCTACTGGGCTCGGCCCAGTGGCTCAGCTGCGCGAGGGAGGAGGAGACGCCGAATGCGTACTGCGGGAGGGCGCTACCCAGCGGGGCAAGCGGATCGGCCCGAAGCCGTTTCCACTTAACCCGACTGGTGGGCCGGCTCCATCGCCTCTGCCGCTGGCGGGCGTACCCCCTTCTAGCTGGCTGGGCGGGATCGCCCTCTACCTCCCGCTCGAGGCGGAGCAGGGGAGGCAGAGCGCGCCGGCGCTCGTCCGGCGATGGCCGGCGCCTCCGGCCGTTTCCCGCGGCGCTCTGCCTATGGGCGAGCTCAGCGCGGAGTGGCGCATCCGCTGGTGCAGGTCACGGTCGCCGGAGGGGGCCGAGGTGACCGCAGCTTTGACGTGGCGGGGGTGGTCGTCGGCCATCCGTGGCTCTCGGCATTCGCGCATCCCCGCGATGGTTCGAGGAGGTGGGGAGGGTCGCCGGACTATGGGGAGTCTTTGGGTGGAGGAAAGGGAGGGAGGTGAGCTTGGTGTTGCTCGAATTTGAGCGAGCCGAAGTGGCGGCCGTGCGGTGGTAGGAGGAGAAGGAAGGTCCGGGAGGAGGAGGAGGCTGCTCGAGGAGGTCTCTGGGGGATGAGGGAGTGAACCGAGAGGGGAGAGGGACCTGGGCTGGCTGTATAAGGTGGGGCCATGGTGCACCGTGGGCGGCGTCCATGGCCGTGGCCAATGCAGTGCCAGGGGCCGAACTGGCACCCAGTGCATTGTCCAGGGCATTTGTAGGCGTGGCCTAGGCCAAGGAAAAGGCAGGGGAGAGTGGGGGAGCGCCAGAGCATCACGCGTGTGAGCGTGCTCATTAGAGCTCTCGGGCGGCGGGCGCGCGTGCGAGATGGGGCGAGAGGAGGGAGAAGGAGGAGGGGGACCAGGCCGTGGCATGTTGCGGACGCTGAGGAGCATCGTCAGGCGCGCTGGGGAGGCCCGTGGTGGCCGGAGGTGGTTGGCAGGGGGCGGCTACAAATCGCTGGATGCCATCTCACAAATCTGCAAAATGGGAAACAAGAAAGTTAGAAGAAGAAGACTAGAATTAGAAGAAGAAGAAGAAGAAGACGAATATGAAGAAGAAGAATAAGAAGTAAGCATACTTAAGTAAAATGGAGCTAACCTAGCTAATTATGCCATTTTTGAGTGAACTAAGCATGTTATGCCATTTTTGATATAAAGCAGCTTAGTATAGGTCACTATTGAGCTAACCTAGGTAACTAAGCATATTAGAGCTAACTTCTTCTTCTTCTTCTTCTTTTCTTCCTATTCCTTCTTTTCTCCCTCTTCCTTGATTTTCTTCGTCTTATTATGTCATTTGTGGACTAAATAGGCTAAATTATGTCATAAATGGACTAAATAGGCTAAATACGAAGAAAAATTCCATTTTTGAGCTTACCTAGCTAATTATGCCATTTTTTACCTAACTAAGCTTATTGTGTCATTTTAGAGGACAACAAGCTAAGTATATGACATTTATGAGGTTAGCAAGGTTATTATGCCATTTACGAATAAAAAAAAGTAAGAGGAGGAAAACAAGAAGAAGAATAATAATAAGAAGAAGTTCTTCTTCTTCTTCTTCTTCTTCTTTTCTTCATATGCCTTCTTTTCTTCCTCTTCCTTGATTTTCTTCATCTTAGTATGTCATTTGTGGACTAAATAGACTAAATTATGTCATAAATGGACTAATAGGCTAAATAACAAGAAAAATACCATTTTTGAGCTTACCTAGCTAATTATGCTATTTTTGACCTAACTAAGCTTATTGTGTCATTTTAGAGGACAACAAGCTAAGTATATGACATTTATGAGGTTAGCAAGGTTATTATGCCATTTACGATTAAAAACAAGTAAGAGGAGGAAAACAAGAAGAAGAAGAAGAAGAAGAAGAAGAAGAAGAAGAAAAGAAAAAGAACTACTTCTTCTTCTTCTTTTCTTCCTATTCCTTCTTTCCTTCCTCTTCCTTGATTTTCTTCATCTTATTATGTCATTTGTGGACTAAATAGGCTAAATTATGTCAAAAATGGACTAAACAGGCTAAATAAGAAGAAAAATACCGTTATCACGAAGGTGTAGGAATGGTCGGGGCTGCGCCAGTGGCAGATGGAGGTGAAGGACCGGTCGGGGTTGCGCCATTGGCAGACGCAGAAGGATTGGTCGATGCTTGTCGGGAGCCATGCTGCACCAAAGATCATTTCCAATAATGTCTCGTTAGCATGATGCAAACTGAAATGTGAATACTAGTAACTAACGACCATTAAAATCAAACTCACCGTGGTCGCCGGAGCAGTCTGGGGCATTGGCGGAGGGGCCTGACCGTTTTTCTCGCACATGGTCTGCACATTTGGTTCTCACGAGTCAGTCATATTAGTTAGTAATGCGAATATTACGTGCATGATTGGAATAATATGCATGAGAAACGTACCACGATGAGCTCGTATAGGACCCGGTTAGACGCCTCGTTCCGGTTCCTCTCCTCCTCCAACAGCTTAGCTGTCCTCTCCTCCATCTCCCTCTCCCTCTCCGCCGCCTCCCTTTTTGCCTCCTCCAAAAGCGCCTGGGTCTTCAATCTCTCTTTCTCAACCAATTCCTGCAACACACCACTCCTCGTTAGCATTGTAATCATTGACAGATGCACACGCAATGTAATGGAGGAAAGGTGAGAGAGTCCGTATAACTAACCGCCATGGCGAGCTTCGCGGGTCGTGCACGAGGCCTTATCTTAGGATCAGAGCTAGTCTGGCACTTCTTGATCTGCGGGAGATTCCTAGGACAACGTATTAGTCCATCACCAATGGCTATGGAGTAATGGGACCTCCCGCCACCTGATATCATCACCAGCTCTATATTGAAAGGATCCTGGCTCGGGTTAAAGTCCTCCCCTTTCCTCGCCTTCCCCTCGTCTCTGTACTTCACAAGCTTGTGGTGGGAGTAGATGTTGGTGAAGCTCTCTGGATGATCTAGGTCAGACTCCGTGAATGGATTGGTCATCTTGTATGGGCCGATATGGGCCATGCCTGGTCCGCCTGAGAGAAAGGAACAAAATATTAGTTAAGGGCTCAAGCTAGCATGAAGAATGATATTGCTATGTAAATAGGTCATTTTGGAGCTAAGTAAGGTTATTATGTCTTTTACGTGGAAAATAAGCTAAGTTTAGGTCATTTTCGAGGTAACCAAGATTATTATGCCATTTTTTATGAAAGTATGCTAATTATGTCATTATTGAGCTATCCAAGGTAGTTATGCCATTTTTAGCTAACTAAAGCATATTTAGGAATTCTATAGAGCTATCTAAGGTTATTATGTCATTTTAGAGCTAATTATGTCATGTATGAACTAGCTAAGATTAGTTTAGGTCGTTATTGAGCTATCGAAGGTAATTATGCCATTTTTAGCTAACTAAAGCATATTAAGTCATTTTATAGAGCTATCTAAGGTTATTATGTCATTTTAGAGCTAAATATGTCATAAATGAACTAGCTAAGATTAGCTCATTCATTGTTTAGCTATCCTAGGTAGTTATGCTATTTTTTAACTAACTAAAGCATATTTAGTTATTTTATAGAGCTATCTAAGGTTATTATGTCATTTTAGAGCTCATTATGTCATAAATGAACTATCCAAGGTAGTTATGCCATTTTTTAACTAACTAAGCATATTAAGTCATTTTGGAAGGGATAAATGCTAGCATGAAGAATGAAATTGCATGAATCATTTAACAAACCACATACCGAGTTATCCCCGTACTCAAATAGGTTGGAGCTCCCTTGATGGTGTGGCACACCTTCCATTTGGTCGCGCTTATCCTTCGCCCTATGGTGTTCGACTAGCCATTGGGGAGAGCACCACGCATCCACCAACGCCTCCCAACAGTCCATCTTATCCACACACCATCTCGGGGGCACCTAAGTGAGTCAAGAGAAATTTCAGCGCTACGCCTACGAATCAAATCAAGAAAACTAAGTTCAAGGCCTTAAGAATAGGTAATTACCTGCATGTACTTCTCCTTACTCAGAAACTTGCCGCGACACTTCTTCTTGGCCCTCCTAATACCCTTCGAGGCGTAGTAGTCTCGAACGGCCTGCACCCGGGCCTCTGCCGTAAGTTCCGAAGTAGGCGCTTGCACTCGATTTCGAGAACCATAGACGCGGCTCCTGCTCTCCCTCGGAATCCTTGTAGAAGGCCTGCAATCAAACAAGGCAACACTTATTAGTACAATCACTAGGTAGTGTTGATTTTTAATTCCGTAAAGGAGAAATTACCCAAAACCGACGGAACACAATGTCGGCCACCGTCTCGCATAAGACACCGGCGACCATCTCCTCCGGCGGGGCCGAGGCAACCGAGTATAGCTCCCAGCTCAGTGCTAGCTGTGGAACCTTACCCTCACCGGGCAACGTGACCCACGCAGGGAAGTGCTGCCGGCAAAGCACATCAAGGACCAGGTTGGGCCTGCGGACACCACGGGGGTGTACCCAGCCCCTGCAGTATGACAAGGCCAACACATTAGATATTAATTTGAAGGAACATGAAGGCAAAAGGTTAAAAAATAGTAAATGCACTTACTTCCACCCTTTAGGCGCAATGAACCACCTCTGGTCGGGGGTCGTCGGCACGGGCGGGAGCTTTGTACAACCACGCTTGTAGACCTTCTTGCCCTTCTCAACCAGCTCGTCATCGCTGTAGCTATCATCTGAAAAGGTGTCCTCGCTACCATCAGTAGGGCCACTAGCCTCCGGAGTCTTGTGGAAAGAAGACTGCGGGATCAGAGTCTTCTGGGACGAAGACTCGGTGACCGGAGTCTTCTAGGACGAAGACTCTGGGACCGGACTCACGTGGGGTGAAGATCGGCGACACGAGTCTGGTGGGGCGAAGGATCGGCGACCTGAGTCTGGTGGGGCGAAGGATCGGCGACCCGAGTCTGGTGGGGCGAAGGATCGGCAACCGGAGGCTCATGGACCAGAGTCCGAGACGGGTCCACATCAGACGGAGCAGTCCTGTGGTCGGGTGAATCAGCTGAGGGTGGCGGCGAGGAAGGCATAGCAGCCTTCCTACCTCTCCCGCTGCCACGTCCACCTCTAGCAGCCTTCTTCGTCCTCCCCCGACCTCTCCCAGCCGAAGAAGAAGCGCCCCCCGCAGTTGTCTGCATACTGTCTAGCAGCGCTCTCCGGAGGGGCTGGGCTGGAATAATGGAACCACCCCTCCCAGTAGCGCTCGCAGGAGGCTCGGGGCGCTCTGGACCCTTGCCCACCATCTTGTCAACACCTGCAATGAAAAAAAGTAAACATAATTAGTACAACATAAAAAATTTGAATACCTGCCATGAACAGAATAATATGTATATAATTTAAGTGTATCATCATCATGAACATAATAAAAAATTGAATACCTCACATTACTAATATTACTCTAAATCGTCTATATATGCTCCGGGATCATTAAATGCATCATCATCATCACTATCAGTGACGTGCTCATCATCATCATCAATAAATGTATCAACATGTGGAAGGCCTCCTTTACGTAATCGTTCAAGCATTAACAGGTCATCTCAGCAGTAACTTCTTCTTGTTCCGGCTCTTCTTGTTCTGGCTCAGGAGTGAAGTCGGAGTCACTATCATTGTCTACTTCAATGTTCTGGGGTGGAGTAGAGCGGTTCTTGAAATGTTTTTTGGAAAGACGTGTTTCTTGGAAGAATTCTCCTTCATCATATGTGTCTTGGTTAATGTGAGGTTCATAATCCTCTTCATTGGGGGGAGGTGGTCCAACACGTGGCGGCACTTCATAAATGACATCCCAACCACTGAGATTTGGATCACTTTGACATGCCCATGGTAGATAGAAAACTTGGGTTGCCTATTGAGCCGTAATATAGACATCGGGAACATCAAAATGGGTGCTTTGTTTGATTTCGACTAGCCCTATATGTTCATGAGTCCTTCTAGTCTCCCTCGGCTGGAACCAATAACATCTGAAGACTACGACGTATGGTGGGTTTTCACCATAGAATTGAAGTTCATAAATTGCTTCAACTCTTCCATAATACTCGATATCTCCTTCGCCGATAGCAGAGATACAACAATTTGTAGACTTTCGGTCGCCATAGATAGCTCTTTGCCATAGGTATGAAAGCGATACCCGTTAATGTCGTATTTGTCAAATGAACGGACCTTATAGTCAAAACCATTAGCTACTTGTCTCAATTCGGCATCCATAATATCTGAATTAGCCTACAAGTTTAATACGAAAGGATTGTTGCATTAGTCGCAAATTAGCCAAAGAAATGAAATGGTCTATTGGAAATTACCATTTTTTTGAACCAAGAGAGGAAACCGGGATATTCGCCTCCTTGCTTTGCCAGAAGCTCATACTCTTCCACAGAATCCTTTTGGACCACCGCTCCATACGAGAATATGGCGACGTATCGACTGCATCAAATATCCAGGAATAAGAGCAGTTCAAAGGAATTAGAAGTTACGAAACAATGTACGGAGATCTTACTCGATGTACGGCCGCACTTCTGTTAGGTTGTTGAAGAGATATAGCAAAATGGTCTGACATTCTTCAACATCCAACAATACTGGTTTCCAACCACTGGCTGGTGCGAGATTCCCTTTGAATAGGCTGAGGTTGGATCGACCCTTTTTAGGGTCGTCAGCATTGGTGCGAGATTCCCTTTTTACGAAGTTTGCCGCCTCCTCAGTGATGAATGCCTCGGCCATCGATGCTTCAATTCTACGTTTATTTTTACATTTTGCTCGAAGCGTCTTCTGCATCCTCTCAGTTGAGTAGCACCAACGATTTTGCACGGGCCCCCGAAATCATGCCTCGGTCAGGAGATGCAAAATCAAGTGTTGCATTGGATTAAAGAAGCTTGGTGGAAAGATCATCTCTAACTTGCAGATCAACTCCGGTGCCAACTATTCCATTTCTTCTAGGAGGCCAGGCGATAGTTCTTTCGCACAAAGAACACGGAAGAAATAGCTCAGCTCTGCTAGTACTAGCCATTCATCCTCAGGGATGAAGCCACGCAGCATCACCGGCATTACCCGCTCAATCCATATGTGCCAATGATGACTTTTTAGACCAAATATTTTAAAATTTTCAAGACTCCCTCCCCTCTTTAGATTTGCTGCATACCCATCGGGGAACATCAACTGCATGTTTAGCCACAAGATAATTTCCTTCATAGCTGGCCTTCAAAGATTGAATCATGCCTTTGGCTTCGTCCAGTTCCGCTTTCCTTTCGGTTCTTGCATGTTTTGTAACGGTCTATCACATAGCTCCTCTTGATCGACTCTAGCCTTAGTATTATCCTTTGATTTCCCCTCTATGCCGAACAATATACCAAAAATGGTTTCGGCGATATTTTTTTCAGCGTGCATCACGTCGATGTTGTGTGGGCAAAGGAGGTCTTTGAAGTAAGGCAGATCCCACAAGCATGTATTGTGAGTCCAGGCGTGTTCCTTATTATACCCCTTGAAATACCCTGGACGCTCCGGATCTGGCTCCTGAGCGTTTAACTGATCTAGGGTCTGTTGGCCTGTCAACGCAGGTGGTGCAGAGTGTTTGACAACTCTACCTTTGATGAAGTTCTTCTTGTCTTTCCTGAACTTATGGCGAGGATCTAGAAACGGTATATGCAAGTCGAAGCAAGTATACTTGTGCCCTACTGTCAGCCAACGAAACTCAAGACCTACCTTGCATGTGGGGAGTGAGAACCTTCCATGCAGACAACAGCCAACGAATAGCGCATACACCGGCAAGTCATGCGTCGAGTACATGTACCGGGAACGCATTATGAAGTTCTGTTTGCTAAAGGCGTCATATGTCTTGAACCCATTATCCCAAGCTTCTTGTAATTCGTCATTAAGCGGTTGCATGTACACATTCATATTCTTCCCCGGATAGGTGGGCCCTAGAATTATCAACGTCAGGAAAATGTTCGTTCTTTGCATAATCTGCCCGGGGGGAGATTGAGTGGAATCACAAACACGGGGCAACAACTGTATTGGGCTGCCGTCTGAGAAAACACACTGAACCCATCCGTGCTGACGGCAACTCGAGGCTGCCTTGGATCTGCCGTTCTTTCCTTATGTAATGCATCGAAGCGCTTCCACGCTTCACCATCCGATGTGTGCACCATCATCACATTCTCATATGCATCTAGTTCGGTTCTTTTGCCCGTTTTGTGCCATGTCATCTGTCTGGCCGTCTCTTTGACCATGAAATGATGCTGAAGTCTTGGTATGACTGGCATATACCAAAGAACATTAACAGGTATTTTGGTCTGCGTCTTCTCACCCATACCGTTGTCTACCACATAACTAGAAGACTTGCAAATGGGACAATAGTTCAAGTCCTCATACTGAATCCTAAAGAAGACACATCCTTTCTCACAGGCATGTATCTTCTCATAGGGCATCTTAAGAGCACGGAGGATTTTTTCTGACTGGTACAGGTTTGGAGGTAGCACATGGCCTTCGGGTAGAAATCGTCCGAATACTGTCATCATCGCATCGTAGCATTCTCTGCCCAAGTTGAATTAAGCCTTCAAAGCCATTATTTGTGAGATGGCATCCAGCTGACAAAGCTCAGTGTGCTCGTGGAGAGGACATTTTGAGGACTCCAACATTTCAGTGAAGGCCTTTGCATATTCCTCCATCTCCTTGTCCGAGTCCCGAGCATCGTCAGAGTCTTGCACCATCTCTCCCATCCCGGTACCATGCTCGTCGGTGCGACGACGAACCACCTCCGCTCTGGCACATTGCGCAGACTCACCATGTAATGTCCAGACCGTGTAACCAGGCGTAAAACCAAACTTCTGCAGGTCTTTACTCATTTCAAGCTCGTCCCTCATTTTATAGTTGTCGCACCGGACAAAGGGGCACCAGCTTAATTCCTAGCCATTTGCAAATGCGGTTCTAACAAACCCCTTTGTTTTCGTTAGCCATTCCTCGGTCCAAACTTTCTGACTAGTGTAACCGGTGTACATCCACGCACGATCACTCATATTGACTTCCTACTGGACACACAAGAAAAATATACATAATTAAGCAAACCATATCCATCAGTTAATGGAGTTTGTCAGTTTTATTATGTCCATGCAACCTACACGCTAATAGGTAAAGATAGGTCCTAATCCCACCCGAGTATGTGTAGATTGGGTTCGTTTTCCCATGCTCTGCTCCGGATCCGATGCAAAATTTCGGCAGCACCTCCCCACTGTTCTCCTGATACATGTCTCGGCCATAAGCAGAGAGGATGTGTACCCGGAGAACAACAGGGAGGCACTGACGAAATTCTGCATCGGATCCGGAGCAGAGCATATGGGAAAATGATCCAATCTACACGTACTCGGGCTATCCATGGATAACATTGGACAATTCAAAAGAATTAAGATTATAAATATGCAAATGCATGCGTATTTATAGATGTAACCCTTTCGAACGGGGCATGCATAGTGGTTACGCATACTGATGATTGACACCTATAGCTAGCAAGTTTCATCGGCATGAAGACCGGAACAGAGCAAATGAAGGGGAGAGGAGGAGATGTCATTTGTGCTCACCAACGAACGCAGGGGCGGAGCTCGTCGAACGCACAGGGAGGTCGTCAAACACCACACCCTTGTAGCGACGAAACAACTGCACATTTAAATACACCCGATCAACACAAATATATATGATGTTTTGCATAAAAAAATCGAAAAATATACGACCTGACTCATACTTCACAAATATATGACCCCGTCGGGGTCGGGGTCGAGGTCGGGGTGTGGTTATGGTGTCAGGGTGTCGGGGTCGATCGGGGTGTCAGGGTCGGGGTCGGGGTGTGCTGTCAGGGTGTCGGGGTGTGGTGTTAGGTGTCGGGGGTCGGGGTGGGGGCGGGTCGGGGTGTCGATTGTCGGGGTCTCAGGGTGTCGGGGTGTCGGTGGTCGGGGTCGGGGTGTGGTGTCAGGGTGTCGGGGTGCCGGGGCCGGGGTGTCGTGCCGGGGTGACGTGTCGGGGTCGTGGTGTCAGGGTGTCGGGGTCGGGGTGTCGTGCCGGGGTGTCGGGGTGTCGTGTCGGGGTCGGGGTGTCGGGGTTGGGGTCGGGGTCGGGGTGTCGTGTCGGGGCCGGAGTGTCTTCTTCTTCTTCTTCTTCTTCAAGAAAGTAGAGAACAAAAAAAGGAAAAAAAAACAGGAAAAAATTACCTCTTGCTCCGACGAGGTCAGCCGGTGGGGAGGGGCGGCGCTGGGCCCGTGGGGAGGAGGACGGCAGCGGGGCGGGGCGGCACAGGGGCGGCGGGGAGGGGTCCGGCACCGGGGCGGCCCGGCGCAGGCCTCTCCGGCGACGGGGCGCGGCGGGGTGGCCGCTGCGGCCTGGCTCCTGTTGGGGGGAGGGCTGGACGGCGGCGGGGGCTTGGTCCGGGGGGCGGAGCTGGCTGGCGGCGACGACAGCGGCGGCGGCAGCAGCGATAGAGGAGAGAGGCGGGCGCGCGGGAGGGAGAGAGAGAAAGAGAGAGAGAGGGGGGAGACGGCTCGGCCCGTTAAGTGGGCCTTCTTTGTCGTCTGCTAGCAGACCGCAAAGATGGCGAACGTTAGGGCTGGCCCACGTCTCCTCTTTGTCATCCGCTAGCGGACGGCAAAGGAGTAACATTGCCGTCTGCGAGTAGATGGCAATGTAGTCACCTCTTTGTCGTCCGCTAGTAGACGGCAAAGAATCTGACCTAGCCACGCCGTGCCCTGCGGGGCCCACCTAGCTCTTTGCCTTCTGCCGTCTAGCTCTTTGCCATCAGCTGGCTGAGGGCAAAGAAGGAGCTGACGACATATAGCCTTTTCGCCATCTGCACTTTCTTTGTCGTCCGCTTACACAAAGCAGACGACAAAGAGCCTCTTTGCCGTGAGCTGGTAGACGGCAAAGAGGTGGCAGATGGCAAAATGCCAGATTCCTGTCACGACCGGTTTTTCAATAAAATAATTATTGAGAGACCAATCCCTTTTACGGACCAGTAAGGAAGAATTCCTTCTCACTGGTAGACAATATCTTGGTCAGAGAAGAAAAATACCAGGAGTACTAAATATAATACAAGGTTGGGCGGAGACTGCCCAACAATTTATTACATGTACGCCGCTAAAACAAGACGGTGGATAGGGTGGCATACTACTAACTCACGATAAAAACGGTGGTGGAAATATCACTGCGAAGCGAGTGATATGACTCCTGAAGACTACATCTCTTCGAGCGTCAGAGTGAGGCTCGAGGAGACTGATTGCGGGTGGCGGAAGCGTATATAATACAAGTGACCAATATCCGGGATCGCACAGGACTGACTGGGACTCCTCTAGGCGTCGGACGCGCTAACAAACTCTTCATCCAAGAGATCGCCTTCGTCAACATCTGGCCAAATCAACAAGCCAGGTGAGTACTATGAAAGTACTCGCAAGACAGTTCGGACATAAGATATAACAAATGCAACCATGAAGCATATGAACAATTTATCCAGTGCGTTCAGACATAGAGATAATAAATACTGGGTGCGAAGCGAGGGTCTGAATGACGCCTCGAGCGGAAACTGCAGAATAGTAATACCGGTGCCAAACGAGGGTCTGAATGACTCCTCGAGAGGAAACTGCGAGAATAATAATACTGGTGCCAAACGAGGGTCTGAATGACTCCTCGAGAGGAAACTGCGAGAATAATAATACTGGTGCCAAATGAGTGTCTGAAAGACTCCTCGAGAGGAAAATGCAGAATAATAATGCCACAGTCGGGCGTCGGGGCGACACCACATAAAGGGCTTATAACAAAAGAAATAAAAGACGAACATGCCACAGTCGGACGTCTGAGCGACATCACATAAAGGGCTCATATTGTAGCTCAATAATACAATAGTTTAGGAACATAAATTATCACAAGTACGAGACAAATATAAAATTAGTCCATCCACAGGAATAATAATTAAACTGGATTTACCGCTTGAGCTTGTTCACCGGGGATAGTTTTCCATGCGGATAGATAGGGGTATAATGATTACACTACTTGATCATTGATACGATGAATTGGAAGGAATTGACTCTGCAGAGTTTGTACTTAACCACAGCCAACGGATTTCAGTAGTCACGGGGACTAGTTCCGTCTATGGTGTTTTGGAAGAAACACGTCTAACCAGTACACACCCAATTCAACCTTCCGAAGCCAGGGATCACCCTCGGCAACGTTCAAGAAAAACCTTGAGACGGGGAGGCTACAACCTCGCGTAGCATGGGATCAAATTTCTATACGCGCGCTCTAAGGGGGTGCCCCCCCTCTCGGTCCCAACCGGAAACACCCATGCCCCCTGACCGGATGACTGGCTTTAATCCTGGGCCAAGGTACCATCATCCCGGCCTCTCTGTTTGGTGTGTACACGGAAAGAGGTTACCAACTTACTAAACCGCATCCTGGCAAATGAAACATGTGGTAGCACGGAAGGGGGGGAGAACGATAACGTGACTCCGTCCACGTTAACGTCGGGGAAAGTCGGATGACGCAAGGCTGGTATGCTACAACAGTACCACCTTGCTGCCCTTCATGTCACCACATGATTAGGCCATCTCTCATCAGAGATCATCGCAACTTTGGAACATGCGGGGAAAAGAACGATAACGTGACTCCGTCCACGTTAACGTCGGAGAAAGTCGGATGACGCAAGGCCGGTATGCTACAACAGTACCACCTTGCTGCCCTTCATGTCACCACATGATTAGGCCATCTCTCATCAGAGATCATCGCAACTTTGGAACATGCGGGGAAAAGAACGATAACGTGACTCCATCCACGTTAACGTCGGAGAAAGTCGGATGACGCAAGGCTGGTATGCTACATCAATACCACCTTGCTGCCCTTCATGTCACCACATGATTAGGCCATCTCTCATCAGAGATCATCGCAACTTTGGAACATGCGGATAGTTTCCTTACGAGCAACGAGGTATTTACCGACACTCATATGCCACGCACAAACTTTCAAGCAAACATGCCAAACACTTATCATATAAAATGTTCAAACATGCTTGCCTGGTTCGGAGAAGTCGGAGTCTAGCTCGGCGAAGTTCGCGGCTGCGTCACCTCTTCCGGAACCTACGACAATCACGAAAACGGGCACTAACGTGAAAACCAACGTGTGCACAGAAACTTTTCCAAATATTTTTCAAATAAATCCCATAAAAAACTAGACAAAATTTTAAGATTGTCAGAAAAAGAATCACTCAAAAATCCCTTTTTATTAAAAAGTTATATAGGTTTCTGTCCAGGGACTTATCTGTAATGAAACAGAAAAGTTCCAGGGTTTTAACTAAGAAAACAGAAAACGGTTCGATTGGAAATGCGCAAGCTCAAGAGAGAAAACGTATTTTGCCCGAAGGCGCCAACAGAAAACGGTTCGCGAAAGAATAGAACAGAGGCTGACATGCGGGGTCCACATGTCAGGTTTGAAAAGCTCGCCGGCGCCCGAAGACTGCGGTGGACGCCGGCGTCGAACCACGGCGAGTTAGGAGGATCGGAGGGTACCAAGAGTTTCAGCTTGTTCTTCCGCGTCGGTGGGTGGTGGACTCGACCAACGGGGAGCACCACGTCGACGGTGACACTATCTCTGGCGGACGGCGGCTCGGGTGAGGATGGGGAGCTCCGGTGGAGGGCTGCAAACTTCGAATTGAAGCGCGGGTTAGAAAGAGAGGTGCATGGTGAAGCTACTGGCAAGAGAAGGGAGGAGGAGGTGCACACACACGGGCGAATCGAGTTGGATCCCGTGGCGGTTCACGGTGGCCGGAGATGAGGAAGGAGACCTCCTCGGGGCTCTTCCAGTGGCTAGGCGTGCTCTAGGTGGAGTGCAGGGATGGTGGGTGCTCGAGTTGAAGCTCGGGGCCTCTATTTATAGGCGGATCGACGGGGTGGCCGTGAACGGAGAATCTCCGGTGAGCGATTACGGCGGTGAAGTGGATTGGCAGGAGGTTTGAGCGGCCAGGCAGCATCAGTGGAGGTTACTGGTGTCATTCCACAGCTAAACGGAGTTGGTCTTAGCGTAATGGCGTCGGTCCACGGTGAGGTGGCTGCACGGGCTCGACGGCGGCAGAGAGCGCGCTCCACGCCCTGCAGTTCACGACCAGAGCGGCAGCGCGTTCGGGGGAGTGGAAGGCCACGCGTCGAGCTCCAGTGGCTTGGGCGGCGCTGGGTGGCGTCGTCGGCGCCGTGCCTCCCGCTGGCGGCCGCAAAGCCGCTGCTGGCGTCGGTCACGGGGCGGCGCACCTTCTGCAGCTCATCGCCGACGCCCACAAGGTGCCAGGCGCTCATGCGGTGCAGGAACAAGGGGGAGGGGACGAGGAGCAAGGCGACACAGTGGCACTGGCGAGATCGACAACCATCTCTGAAGAAAACGACAGTAAGCCACTGAACTGTTCTCTGAATTTTTCTGAACTTGACAAAGACCATGCACTGCAGGTGCTCGACAGAATGATATGGCTATGAGAATTTTTTTTCTGGAGCTGGTACTTGGTGAGATGACCACTCAATGCACCCAGAGGCTGCCTGATTTTACTTGGAATTTTTGGAGAAGGTTTTGAATGAATTTCACCAAATTTGACAAATCTGGTCCAAACTTGCAGCAAGTGTAGTTTGAAAATTTTGAACTGAAGACCAGTGGATCTTCATGGATCTTGGTTGAGGGTTCAAAGGACTAGGGAGGAGAGTTGGTTTGGGGGCAAAAATCAAAACAGAAAGTAGAGTTCCTTTGTAAAACACCAATGGATAGAATAGAAGACAGAAATTTATTTGAATAAGATTTGAATGGAAAATAAACACAGGGGAGGTTCAACTTGCTGGATTAGATGCCAAACAAGATCCAAAGATGAGGGGAGGGTTAGGAGAGAGTATTTGCACTAAGGCCATGGCAAGAGGAAAAAGGTTGGAAGTGGTAAATGATTATTCCAAAAGCCATAGTGCAAAATTTCAAAGAGATTTTCAAAAGACATTTTCCCAAGTGAAAAGTATTTTGTCTTGAGTCCAAATGAAAAGCAAGAACCTCCAAGACCAAGGACAGATCTTGGGTGAATCCAAATAAAACTTTTGCCATAAAAACAAAATATTTGAAAGGGAGAGTCCTTTTGAAAGAAAATTTTAAATCACCTCCCTCAAGTCAAATAAAATCTTTTGAAAGAATCCAGTTAAAAACTTGGGTGTCACAACACCTACCCCCTTAGGAAAAATCTCGTCCTCGAGATTTCTGCTGACCCTCAAATAGATATGGATACTCTGCCCGGAGAAAATCTTCCCTTTCCCATGTAGCTTCATCCTCAGTGTGGTTGCTCCACTGAACCCTGAAAAACTTGGTCGTTTTCTGACGGGTCCTCCATTCAGATTCTTCCAATATTTTTACTGGCCTCTCTCTGTAGGTGAGATCTGGTTGCACATCAATGTTCTCATGAGGTACCTGCTTGTCCGGGTTACTCACACATTTCCTCAACTGTGAGACGTGAAATACGTCATGGACGTCTGACAGTTCCCTGGGTAGGTCTAGTTGGTAGGCTACCGTGCCTCTTCGTGCCTTTACACAAAATGGCCCAATAAATCTTGGGGCTAGCTTCCCCTTAATTTTGAACCGTTGCAGACCCCTCATAGGAGATACTCGGAGGTATACGGAATCACCGGGTTCAAAGCTGACCTCACTATGCTTCTGATCATAGTAGCTCTTTTGTCGGCTCTGTGCTGTCTTGAGTCTGTCCCTGATTTGTTTAAATTTCTCCTCGGCCTCTTTAAGCATGTCGGGGCCGAAGTTACGGCTGTCACCTGTTTCTGACCAATTTAGCGGGGTACGACACCTCTGTCCGTACAATGCTTCAAAGGGTGCCATTTGTAAGCTGGCTTGGTAGCTGTTGTTGTAAGGAAATTCGGCATACGGCAAACTCTCTTCCCAACTGGATCCATAGGTGAGCACACAGGCTCTTAGCATATCCTCTATGATTTGGTTTACACGTTCTGTTTGTCCATCAGTCTGAGGGTGGTATGCTGTACTGAAAGTTAGTTGCGTGCCCAGGGCTTGTTGTAGGTGATCCCAAAATTTGGAGACGAATTGGGTGCCTCGGTCTGATATTATAGTCTTCGGGACTCCATGCAAGCAAACTATACGGGAGAGATAAAGTTTGGCCAGTCTTTGTGTGGATTAGGTAGTCTTCACGGGAATGAAATGAGCAACCTTGGTTAGTCGGTCTGTGATGACCCATATGGCGTCATTCCCACGTTGTGATCGGGGTAGCCCGACGATGAAATCCATTCCTATTTCATCCCATTTCCACTCTGGTATCCTGTTTGGCTGGAGTAGCCCTGCTGGCTTTTGATGCTCGGCCTTGATGCGTTGACATGAATCGCAACAAGCAATAAATGTGGCTATATCTCTTTTCATACCGTGCCACCAAAATCTTTCCTGAATGTCCTTGTACATTTTGGTTCCTCCAGGATGGATCGAGTATGGAGCGGTGTGGCTTTCGGTTAAGATTTGTTGCTTGAGTTCCTCAATGTTAGGTACGCAAAGTCTGTCTCCGTACCATAATGTTCCTTCACTGTCCATGACGAACTCTGAAGCCTTACCAAGGTTCATTTTCTTCCTTATGCCTTCGATGCTGGGATGTCCCTGTTGAGCCTTCTTGATTTGTTCCACCAGGGTGGGTTGTATCTCCAGATTTGATATGGTGCCCTCAGAGACTAGCATCATGTTGAGCCTAGCGAACTCTTGCTGAAACTCAGGCCTCAAGTTTTGCGGACCGTCATTGTCCGGGCTGGGGTTTCGACTAAGGGCATCTGCCACTATTGCTTTCCCTGGATGGTAGTGAATGCCGACATCATAGTCCTTGACCAATTCCAACCAGCGTCGTTGGCGTAAATTTAGCTCTGGATGTGTGAAAATATATTTGAGGCTCTTATGGTCCGTGTATATTTCACAGCGATTTCCCAACAGAAAGTGCCTCCACTCCTTGAGTGCATGAATAACTGCTGCTAGCTCCAAGTCATGTGTTGGGTAATTTTCCTCATGTTTTCGCAGCTGCCGTGAGGCATATGCGACTACTTTGCCATCCTGCATTAGTACACATCCGAGACCTTTTCGGGACGCGTCACAATGCACTTCAAAGCTCTTGTGTATGTCTGGCACAGTTAAGACCGGTGCGGTTGTCAGCTTCTTCTTTAGTTCTTGGAAGCTCTGCTCGCATGCTTCCGTCCATACAAATTTCTTGTCCTTCTTGAGCAACTGTGTCATAGGTTTTGCCACAGTGGAAAATCCTTCAATAAATCTTCTGTAATATCCGGCCATCCCTAGGAAACTCCGCACATCAGTAACGTTGGCGGGTGGCTTCCAGTCCAGTATGGCCTTGACTTTTTCTGGGTCTACGGCCACGCCTTCTTGGTTCAGTATATGGCCTAAGAAACCAACTTGTCTTAGCCAAAATTCGCACTTGCTAAATTTGGCGTACAACTGATGTTTCCTCAATTCTCCCAAAACAATTCTGAGGTGCTCAGCATGCTCTTCTGGTGTCCTTGAGTAAACCAGAATATCGTCAATGAATACCACAACAAATTTGTCCATGAATTTCATGAACACTTTGTTCATGAGGTGGACGAAATATGCGGGGGCGTTCGTTAGTCCAAAAGGCATCACTGTAAACTCGTATAACCCATATCTGGAAGTGAATGCTGTCTTGGGGATATCTTCTGTCCGCACTTCAATTGGTGATATCCCGATCTCAAATCAATCTTTGAGAATACCTTGGCTTGTGCGAGCTGGTCAAACAAATCATTTATCCGTGGCATCGGATATTTGTTTTTGATGGTGACCATATTTAGGGCTCGATAGTCTATACACAGTCTCAGTGTCCCATCCTTCTTCTTTGCGAACAACACAGGCGAACCCCAGGGTGAAGAGCTGGCTCGAATAAATCCTTTGTCCAATAATTCCTTTATCTGCTTCTTCAACTCCACCAATTCTGAGGGTGCCATCCTATATGGCTTCTTATAGATGGGAGCGGTGCCAGGTGCTAGTTCAATGCTGAATTCTATCTCCCGGTCTGGTGGCATGCCTGGTAGTTCTTCAGGGAACACGTCAGGAAACTCGCATACCACTGGAACTTTTCTCAGTTCAGCAATGTCCATTTTGTTCAGTTTTGGTTGCTGTGACCGAGGTCTTTCTTGAGCGGAAACTCTTATTGTCTTGCCGTGATGGTGAGTGAGAATCAAGGTCCGATTGAAACAGTCAATGAATCCTTTGTTGGTGGTCAACCAGTCCATCCCTAAAATGGCATCCAGTCCTTTACTCTCCAACACGATGAGATTCGCGTGGAATTGTAGTCCTTCGAACTCAATGACTACTCCTCGGTAGTAACCCTGAGCGATTTGCTTATTTCCGGGGGACTTGATGATCATAGATTTTTCCAAGGGAAGTATCGGAAAACCATGTTGCAAAACAAAACTCTTTGAAATGAACGAATGGGAAGCTCCAGAATCAAACAAAACCGTGGCAGGTACTGTGTTGACAGGGAACGTACCGAGCACGATGTCTGGGGCATTCTGCGCCTCTTCCCTGGTCACATGGTTCAGGTGACCCTTCCTGTGGTTGTTGTTGGGGTTGAAATTGTTGCGCTTGGGGGCTGGATTGTTCCCACCATTGTTTGGCTTGGGTGCCGAGTTCTTTGGCTTTGGGCACTGTTTAGCATAATGCCCTTCTTGACCACAAGCATAGCAGGTAACCCCTGGGCGGTAGGTGTACTCCTTATCCCTGGCATGAAACTGTCCGACGGGCCTTGGTTCAGTAGCCGTGGATCTCCTTCTGTCTGTCCGTGGAACCTCGGTCTTACCTCGGTTGTTGCAAGCAAGAGTCGTCTTGTCCCTCTTTCGTTTACAGATATCTTCCAAGCTACGGCGCTCATTTTCCAAGGTGATGGCCTTGTCCACCAGAGTCTTAAAATCCGGAAAGGTGTGTACAATCAGTTGGCATCTTAGTGCTGGTGCCAGGCCGTCCAGGAATTTTTCCATCTTCTTATTTTCTGTCATGTGCTCGTCGTAGGCATAACGAGACAGCTGGGTAAACTGACCATTGTATTCTGTTACTGACATGCCTCTCTGCTTCAGGTCATCAAATTCCCTCTTCTTGATCTTTAGGATGCTCCTGGGGATGTGTGCCCCACGGAAGCCTTCCTTGAACTCTTCCCAGGTGATGTTGTGTTCACTGGGATGCATGTGTAGGAAATTTTCCCACCATGCTGCAGCTGCTCTAGTAAGGTAGTGTGGTGCATAAAGCACCTTCTCATGATCTGAGCACTGAGCAATAATCAGTTTCCTTTCAATGTCACGAAGCCAATCATCAGCTTCCAGCGGCCTATCGGTGTGAGCAAAAGTTGAGGGGCGAGTCTTCTGTAACTCAGATAACTTGGAATGTTGTTGATAGGGTTCACGGTGGTTTCCCATATTGATGACATGTCTCATCATCTCTTGGTGCTGTTGCTGGCTTTGCTCGAAGAGACGGCATACTTGAGACAGGGCTGCTTCGCTGTCTTGTTGGCTGGACTGACCCTGAGTGAAATTGTTGCTAGTCTGTGTCCCGTAAACCTCTTCTGGCTGATTGGGCATGGAGCGAGTCCACGTGCGAGACATTTTTCCAGTCTGGGGTATTATTGTGCAAAACCCATGAGAAAAACTGTGCAGCACAAGGAAAATCTTGCAAAGGCAACAAATTTAAAAGATCTCAAGGTTTTCAAGAAAACATAAATGATTTTGCATGGAGAAAAGACTACTGAACACAAAACTTACACGCGAAAATACAATCACATGATACAGCACTCAGGATGCGCATACACATCCTGACATGTTATTTAGACTAGCGTACTACTCCGGGAGGCAGCAAACACACCAATACAAACTAGCGTACAGATTAAAACAGCACATCATACAAGCAGGCATAACACGCGGCTACTCGGCGCTCTCAGTCGGAGATGGTGAAGATTTCCTTTCCCTTGCCGATGGCAAGACTCAGCGGTCCAGGAGAATCCACCTCCACCTCCTCTCTAGCTGGCTCCTGGCGCGTAACGCTGCGCTGCGGTAATGGTGCGGGGCCGACTGGTGGTAGAGCGGGTGCGGCAGGCGGTGCGGCTCTGATTGGAGTAGGAGCGATGACTCGGTCGAACTCCTCAGTGGTAGGCAGACGGCGAGCAGTGGCCAAAACGGCCGGTGCATACGAGGCTGAAGACGAGACGAATGTCAGAGGCGGTGCCATGTGGAGAAGCTCCTTCCTGCTGGCAGGACCGCCCCGGACTAAGTCCATGCGGGCAGCCACAAGATCGTCCACGAGGTTGTCGAAAGACTCCTCCAGAGCCTTGAGATACTCCACAACCATCTCGATGGCTTCATCTCGCTCTCCGCGATGGCAGGCGAATGCATAGTGACTGGTGTATGGCACATGGCATGGGAGGTAGCGGTAGCGACGAGTCTTCATCGTAGGAAGGATGTCCCGAAGGCGAGCTATCGCCTCACGGGCAGCCATCTGCATGGCATGCCTCTCCGTAGGCATGGCCCTTCCCACAAAACGGAAGTGGCGAGCTGCAGAACGTCCTCCCTTGAATTGCACCACAGCTTGGTGCATAGACACGTCGTCACTGAGCTTGTGCTGGTAGAGTGTGAACTCCGGGCGAGCTGCTGGCCCGATCGCGAGCTTGGTGATGGAGACGAGGAGCTTGACAAACCCCTCGGGCACGTTCGTGAACACTCGATTCTCACAGCTGCTGCCAGCCATCTACAAAAGTAGGCAAAAATTCTGAGTAGTCATGTCATAAATTTATGATGACCAACAGAAAATAGCTACAATTGCAAAAAGCTGAAAAAGCACAAAAAAGCTAATAACCGATTAGCGATCGCACCTAGTGGCTTCCTACAGTCAGCCTGGCTCTGATACCAAGCTTGTCACGACCGGTTTTTCAATAAAATAATTATTGAGAGACCAATCCCTTTTACGGAACCAGTAAGGAAGAATTCCTTCTCACTGGTAGACAATATCTTGGTCACAGAAGAAAAATACCAGGAGTACTAAATATAATACAAGGTTGGGCGGAGACTGCCCAACAATTTATTACAAGTACGCCGCTAAAACAAGATGGCTGATAGGGTGGCATACTACTAACTCACGATGAAAACGGTGGTGGAAATATCACCGCGAAGCGAGTGATATGACTCCTGAAGACTACAACTCTTCGAGCGTCGGAGTGAGGCTCGAGGAGACTGATTGCGGGTGGCGGAAGCGTATATAATACAAGTGACCAATATCCGGGATCGCACAGGACTGACTGGGACTCCTCTAGGCGTCGGACGCGCTAACAAACTCTTCATCCAAGAGATCGCCTTCGTCAACATCTGGCCAAATCAACAAGCCAGGTGAGTACTATGAAGGTACTCGCAAGACAGTTCGGACATAAGATATAACAAATGCAACCATGAAGCATATGAACAATTTATCCAGTGCGTTCAGACATAGAGATAATAAATACTTGGTGCCAAGCGAGGGTCTGAATGACGCCTCGAGCGGAAACTGTAGAATAGTAATACCGGTGCCAAACGAGGGTCTGAATGACTCCTCGAGAGGAAACTGCGAGAATAATAATACTGGTGCCAAACGAGGGTCTGAATGACTCCTCGAGAGGAAACTACGAGAATAATAATACTGGTGCCAAACGAGTGTCTGAAAGACTCCTCGAGAGGAAAATGCAGAATAATAATGCCACAGTCGGGCGTCGGGGCGACACCACATAAAGGGCTTATAACAAAAGAAATAAAAGACGAACATGCCACAGTCGGGCGTCTGAGCGACATCACATAAAGGGCTCATATTGTAGCTCAATAATACAATAGTTCGGGAACATAAATTATCACAAGTACGAGACAAATATAAAATTAGTCCATCCACAGGAATAATAATTAAACTGGATTTACCACTTGAGCTTGTTCACCGGGGACAGTTTTCCACGCGGATAGATAGGGGTATAATGATTACACTACTTGATCATTGATACGATGAATTGGAAGGAATTGACTCTGCAGAGTTTGTACTTAACCACAGCCAATGGATTTCAGTAGTCACGGGGACTAGTTCCGTCTACGGTGTTTTGGAAGAAACACGTCTAACCAGTACACACCCAATTCAACCTTCCGAAGCCAGGGATCACCCTCGGCAACGTTCAAGAAAAACCTTGAGACGGGGAGGCTACAACCTCGCGTAGCATGGGATCAAATTTCTATACGCGCGCTCTAAGGGGGTGCCCCCCCTCTCGGTCCCAACCGGAAACACCCATGCCCCCTGACCGGATGACTGGCTTTAATCCTGGGCCAAGGTACCATCATCCCGGCCTCTCTGTTTGGTGTGTACACGGAAAGAGGTTACCAACTTACTAAACCGCATCCTGGCAAATGAAACATGTGGTAGAACGGAAGGGGGGAGAACGATAACGTGACTCCGTCCACGTTAACGTCGGGGAAAGTCGGATGACGCAAGGCTGGTATGCTACAACAATACCACCTTGCTGCCCTTCATGTCACCACATGATTAGGCCATCTCTCATCAGAGATCATCGCAACTTTGGAACATGCAGGGAAAAGAACGATAACGTGACTCCGTCCACGTTAACGTCGGAGAAAGTCGGATGACGCAAGGCTGGTATGCTATAACAGTATCACCTTGCTGCCCTTCATGTCACCACATGATTAGGCCATCTCTCATCAGAGATCATCGCAACTTTGGAACATGCGGGGAAAAGAACGATAACGTGACTCCGTCCATGTTAACATCGGAGAAAGTCGGATGACGCAAGGCTGGTATGCTACAACAGTACCACCTTGCTGCCCTTCATGTCACCACATGATTAGGCCATCTCTCATCAGAGATCATCGCAACTTTGGAACATGCGGGTAGTTGCCTTACAAGCAACGAGGTATTTACCGACACTCATATGCCACGCACAAACTTTCAAGCAAACATGCCAAACACTTATCATATCAAATGTTCAAACATGCTTGCCTAGTTCGGAGAAGTCGGAGTCTAGCTCGGCGAAGTTCGCGGCTCCGTCACCTCTTCCGGAACCTACGGCAATCACGAAAACGGGCACTAACGTGAAAACCAACGCGTGCATAGAAACTTTTCCAAATATTTTTCAAATAAATCCCATAAAAAACTAAACAAAATTTTAAGATTGTCAGAAAAAGAATCACTCAAAAATCCCTTTTTATTAAAAAGTTATAAAGGTTTCTGTCCAGGGACTTATCTGTAATGAAACAGAAAAGTTCCAGGGTTTTAACTGAGAAAACAGAAAACGGTTCGATTGGAAATGCGCAAGCTCAAGAGAGAAAACGTATTTTGCCTGAAGGCGCCAACAAAAAACGGTTCGCGAAAGAATAGAACAGAGGCTGACATGCGGGGTCCACATGTCAGGTTTGAAAAGCTCGCCGGCACCCGAAGACTGCGGTGGACGCCGGCGTCGACCCACGACGAGTTAGGAGGATCGGAGGGTACCAGGAGTTTCAGCTTGTTCTTCCGCATCGGTGGGTGGTGGACTCGACCAACGACGAGCACCACGTCGATGGCGACACTATCTCCGGCGGACGGCGGCTCGGGTGAGGATGGGGAACTCCGGTGGAGGGCTGCAAACTTCGAATTGAAGCGCGGGTCAGAAAGAGAGGTGCATGGTGAAGCTACTGGCAAGAGAAGGGAGGCGGAGGTGCACACACATGGGCGAATCGAGCTGGATCCCGTGGCGGGTCGCGGTGGCCGGAGTCGAGGAAGGAGACCTCCTCGGGGCTCTTCCAGTGGCTAGGCGTGCTCTAGGTGGAGTGCAGGGATGGTGGGTGCTCGAGTTGAAGCTCGGGGCCTCTATTTATAGGCGGATCGACGGGGTGGCCGTGAACGGAGAATCTCCGGCGAGCGATTACGGCAGTGCAGTGGATTGGCAGGAGGTTTGAGCGGCCAGGCAGCATCAGTGGAGGTTACTGGTGTCATTCCACAGCTAAACGGAGTTGGTCTTGGCGTAATGGCGTCGGTCCACGGTGAGGTGACTGCATGGGCTCGACGGCGGCAGAGAGCGCGCTCCGCACCCTGCGGTTCACGACGAGAGCGGCAGCACGTTCGGGGGAGTGGAAGGCCACGTGGCGAGCTCCAGAGTCTTGGGCGGCGCTGGGTGGCGTCGTCGGCGCCGTGCCTCCCGCTGGCGGCCGCAAAGCCGCTGCTGGCGTCGGTCATGGGGCGCCGCACCTTCTGCAGCTCGTCACCGACGCCCGCAAGGTGCCAGGCGCTCGTGCGGTGCAGGAACAAGGGGGAGGGGACGAGGAGCAAGGCGACACAGTGGCACTGGCGAGATCGACAACCATCTCTGAAGAAAACGACAGTAAGCCACTGAACTGTTCTCTGAATTTTTCTGAACTTGACAAAGACCATGCACTGCAGGTGCTCGACGGAATGATATGGCTATGAGAAATTTTTTTCTGGAGCTGGTACTTGGTGAGATGACCACTCAATGCACCCAGAGGCTGCCTGATTTTACTTGGAATTTTTGGAGAAGGTTTTGAATGAATTTCACCAAATTTGACAAATCTGGTCCAAACATGCAGCAAGTGTAGTTTGAAAATTTTGAACTGAAGACCAGTGGATCTTCATGGATCTTGGTTGAGGGTTCAAAGGACTAGGGAGGAGAGTTGGTTTGGGGGCAAAAATCAAAACAGAAAGTAGAGTTCCTTTGTAAAACACCAATGGATAGAATAGAAGACAGAAATTTATTTGAATAAGATTTGAATGGAAAATAAACACAGGGGAGGTTCAACTTGATGGATTAGATGCCAAACATGATCCAAAGATGAGGGGAGGGTTAGGAGAGAGTATTTGCACTAAGTTCATGGCAAGAGGAAAAAGGTTGAAAGTGGTAAATGATTATTCCAAAAGCCATAGTGCAAAATTTCAAAGACATTTTCAAAAGACATTTTCCCAAGTGAAAAGTATTTTGTCTTGAGTCCAAATGAAAAGCAAGAACCTCCAAGACCAAGGACAGATCTTGGGTGAATCCAAATAAAACTTTTGCCATAAAAAAAATATTTGAAAGGGAGAGTCCTTTTGAAAGAAAATTTTAAATCACATCCCCCAAGTCAAATAAAATCTTTTGAAAGAATCCAGTTAAAAACTTGGGTGTCACAATTCCAGTATTGCTCCCTCGCATAGGAAGGAGAGCCCAGCGCCCTCCTTAGGCTGTGCTTGGCGGCTCTCTTCTGGAGGGCCTCGGACCTAGCCAACATCACAAGGGAGGCGCTCGGGCACCACGTGGAGGCGTGCTTCGCCGCACGTTTTCCCCTCAAGAGGGCCCAAGGTGTGGAGCGCCTGGTGCTCAGGAGTTCATCACCAAGGCGACCGAGGAGCTTCAAGAAGCAAGGACTATATGCGACGATCGCCGCCCACCATCTGGCGCAGCTCCTCATCCTGGCGAGGACGACGGGCTGGGCGTCTGCGTCAACATTCCAGGGCTCAACAGCGCCGCATTTCAGGGGCGTTTTTGGCCTTCGCGCGTTGGTCGGTGCGAGGGTCCACCTCACAGCCATGTTCGCACGCCATTCGGCTTGCCGAACGCGGCTGTCACCTTCCAGCGCCACTTACGGAGCATTCTGGTGGTACAGGAGGCCAGGCATCACGCAGTCCTGGCAGAGACGCGACGGTTCTTCATGAGCCGCCCGGGCCCCCAGAGCCTCCCGAGGCTCAGGACCCTAGCAACTCATGAGCAGCAACTTCTTCAGCATGCATCTTCAGCTACTCGAACACCTCTCCAGCAATGGTATTAGGTGACTCTTTCCAGTTCATTTAGTTAGGGGCACCCCTCGGGCAGCAGTTGCCCCAAGTCGCCCGGGCCTGTCCCTGCGACGTGTATCCTTTTACATCTTTAGCTTAGTCTATTGGGGGGGGGGGCTCGGGCTGCATCATCCCCAGGCTGCTCGGGTTCTTCCTAGTTGCATCTATCTGAACTAGCTTGCCTCCTTGCATGATTTACATTATGATTATCACCTGCCTGTCCGGTGCTTCGATACCATGAACGTCGTGCGCCCTTGCAAGCCCACCCACGACCGCCCTCGCCACCACGGGAGCCGCGCGCCGGCTGTCTTTCTTCATGATTCTTTGCATGAGAAGACTAGGCACGACGTCTGTGCTCGGGTGCGTCCCTGCAGCGCCGATAAACCCAACGACCGAGCTCTTTCGGGAGGCCGGCCCCATTCACATCTCCTCCTAGGATCATTGGTGTTTGGCCTTCTCATGTAATTACCTCAGGAGATTCATCCGGTGCAGGTTGGCTAACAATCTCGTAGGGCCGCCGCAGATATCAAGAATCAAGACCACGCGCAAGCCGCCTTGAGGCAGGGCCTCGTTAGGCCCGTGCTGGCTCAGGAGTGCCCAGACACACCTCGTCTAGCCATGCCGTGCAAGCCACGTGCCATGTCAGGGCTGTACACTGTCAGGGCCCCGGTCCTAAGTCACACCGATCTAGCATGTAACACATCATATCACTTTGCGGCCTCACGCGCGGTATTCCCACATGTGCCACCTTACCTAGCCCGGAACCATTTGTGCCTTTTGGCTCACGTATATGATAGTGTCGCTAGCATCCATACGACAAAGAACCTAGGCCGACATGACTAGTCGTAAAACCAAAGTGGCACTAACTTACAGGGACATGCATACATGACCCAGCAACGAACGTGTCGGTCATCAGCGAGTGAATCCGGGCTGTAGCAGTTGGGCTAACAGGACTCCGGAGAATCCAGGATGTAGCAGACTAACAGGATTCCAGTAGACACCGCGTGGCATTTCCCCGAAAGGAAAGACACAGGAACGAAGCAGGACACATGCCGGCCAGCCTAAGTGTTCCAGAGCAGTAGCAAGCTACGATGGCTCAATGGAAGCACTAGGAGACATTTCCCGGTAAGAGAGGCTACCAAGGATAAACAACTAGGTTGTCGGATCCCGCACATACCAAGCATTTCAAATCATACACACAATATGCATGACATGTGCAAATAGAACATGGCATCATAACAAAACTCTACAACTCAAAGTATTTATTCATTAGGCTCCGAGGAGCCAAGTATTACAAACATCGGTCTCATGGCCCAACATACAGAGCAAACAAGCAACAAGCGGAAGCATAAACATGTCTTAGTACAGACAACTACAGATGAAAAGGCTAAGAAGGCTGACTATCTACAAGACCCTCCCAAGGGTACAAGATCGTAGCTGAGGTAACAAGCTAAACGTCGAAGTCCACGCGGAACTACTAGTGAGACTGAAGTCTCTCTGCAAAACATAAATTAAGCAAACGTGAGGACAAATGTACCCAGAAAGACTTACATCAGAACTAGCTATATATGCATCAGTATCAACAAACGGGGTGGTGGAGTTTAACTGCAGCAAGCCAGCTTTGACTCAGTGGCTATCCTGAACTACAACTGCTAGTAACTCTTTTGAGGTGGCGCACGCGAGTCCACATATTCACCATATCCATACACCACTATGGATCCGCTTTCATCTCCCTACGAGAAGGCCATCCATAGCACTCTCTCTTATCTTGCGCATTTTAGAGTATCCACTTTCACTTGTCTATGAACTGTATAGGCAACGCAGACGTCCTTTACCGTGGATGCGGCTATTCGAATAGATGATGTTAACCCTGCAGGGGTGTACTTCTTCACACACGCTCTCGCCACTACCAAAGCTGCCAGGGCCCTGATCCTAAGTCACACCGATCTAGCATGTAACACATCATATCACTTTGCGGCCCCACGCACGGTATTCCCACGGGTGCCACCTTGCCTAGCCCGGGACCGTTGGCGCCTTTCGGCTCACGTATATGATAGTGTCGCTAGCATCCATATGACAAAGAACCCGGGCCAACATGATTAGTCATAAACCTAAAGTGGCACTAACTTACAGAGACAGGCATACATGACCCAGCAACGAACGTGTCGGTCTTCAGCGAATGAATCCGGGCTGTAGCAGCTGGGCCAAAAGGACTCCAGAGAATCCGGGCTATAGCAGGCTAACAGGACTCCGGTAGACACCGCATGACATTTCCCAAAGGGACAGACACAGGAACGAAGAAGGACACATGTCGGCCAGCCTAAGTGTTCCGGGGCAGTAGCAAGCTACCATGGCTTAGTGGAAGCACTAGGAGACATTTCCCGTAAAGAGAGGCTACCAAGGATAAACAACTAGGTTGTCGGATCCCACAAATACCAAGCATTTCAAATCATACACACAATATGCTCGATATGTGCAAATACCACGTGGCATCACAACAAAACTCTACAACTAAAAGTATTTATTCGTTAGGCTCCCAAGAGCCAAATATTACGAACATGGGTCTCATGACCCAACATACACAGCATACAAGCAACAAGCGGAAGCATAAACATTTCTGAGTACAGACAACTACAAATGTAAAAGGCTGAGAAGCCTGACTATCTACAAGACCCTCCCAAGGGTACAAGATCGTAGCTAAGGAACATGCTAAACGTCGAAGTCCACGCCAAACTACTAGTGAGACTGAAGTCTCTCTGCAAAACATAAATTAAGCAGAGGTGAGTACAAATGTACCCAGCAAGACTTACATAAGAACTAGCTACATATGCATCAGTGTCAATAAAGCGGGTGGTGGAGTTTGACTGCAGCAAGCCAGATTTGACTCAGTGGCTATCCTGAACTACAACTGCTAGTAACTCTTTTGAGGTGGCGCACACGAGTCCACATACTCACCATATCAATACACCACTATGGATCCGCTCCCGTCTCCCTACGAGAAGGCCATCCATAGCACTCACGCTTATCTTGCGCATTTTAGAGTATCCACTTTCACTTGTCTATGAACTGTACAAGCAACCCAGAGGTCCTTTACCGCAGACGCGGCTATTCGAATAGATGATGTTAACCCTACGGGGGTGTACTTCTTCACACACGCTCTCGCCACTACCAAAGCTGTCAGGGCCCCGATCCTAAGTGACACCGATCTAGCATGTAACACATCATATCACTTTGCGGCCTCATGCACGGCATTCCCACAGGTGCCACCTTACCTGGCCTGGGACCGTTTGCACCTTTTGGCTCATGTATATGATAGTGTCGCTAGCATCCATATGACAAAGAACCCGGGCCGACATGACTAGTCGGAAACCCAAAGTGGCACTAACTTACAGTGACAGGCATACATGACCCAGCGACGAATGTGTCGGTCATCATCGAGTGAATCCGGGCTGTAGCAGCTGGGCTAACAAGACTCCGGGGAATCCGGGCTGTAGCAGGCTAACAGGACTCCGGTAGACACCGCGCGATATTTCCCCGAAGGGACAGACAGAGGAACGTAGAAGGACACATGCCGGCTAACGTAAGTGTTCCAGAGTAGTAGCAAGCTAGCATGGCTCAGTGGAAGCACTAGGAGACATTTACCGGTAAGAGAGGCTACCAAGGATAAACAACTAGGTTGTGGGATCCCACACATACCAAGCATTTCAAATCATACACACAATATGCTCGACATGTGAAAATACAATATGGCATCACAACAAAACGCTACAACTCAAAGTATTTATTCATTAGGCTCCGAGGAGCCATGTATTACAAACATGGGTCTCATGACCCAACATACAGAGCATACAAGCAACAAGCGGAAGCATAAACATGTCTAAGTACGGACAACTACAAATGAAAAAGGCTGAGAAGCCTGACTATCTACAAGACCCTCCCAAGGGTAGAAGATCGTAGCTGAGGTAACAAGCTAAACGTCGAAGTCCATGCCGAACTACTAGTGAGACTGAAGTATCTCTGCAAAACATAAATTAAGCAAACGTGAGTACAACTGTACCCAGCAAGACTTACATCAGAACTAGCTACATATGCATCAGTATCAACAAAGGGGGTGGTGGATTTTAACTGCAGCAAGCCAGCTTTGACTCAGTGGCTATCCTGAACAACAACTTCTAGTAACTCTTTTGAGGTGGTGCACACGAGTCCACATATTCACCATATCCATACACCACCATGGATCCGCTCATGTCTCCCTACGAGAAGGCCATCCATAGCACTCCTGCTTATCTTGCGCATTTGAGAGTATACACTTTCACTTGTCTATGAAGTGTATAGGCAACCCAGAGGTCCTTTACCGCAGACGCGGTTATTCGAATAGATGATGTTAACCCTGTAGGGGTGTACTTCTTCACACACGCTCTCGCCACTTACCACCATGTACACGTCATGTATCTCGGCAACCTTCAAGCGGAAGCCTGGCGAGTGAGTCGGCCACGACCTGACGGAACACACAAGTCTCTAGTCTAGGTTTATCGCCTATTCGGGTTCTATCCGCAAGGAGATCTGGCCGGGGAGTCGCTCACGGCCCCAAACGATGTGAGCAGGGTTCCCGAGCCCACCAAACGGGCGACGCTTGCTACACCTTGCCACTACACCTAGTCTGTCCCAAGCCCACCTGTACCGGGTGCCACTTGGAAGACTACTAGCACTACCTACAAACACCAGAAACTAGCTGCAACTCCTGGACAGAGATCAGGTTGATTAGTACGTCGAGTGAGCTTGGAGTGCCCGGAGCCCAATGTGTGGTAGTAGATGTTCGTGGATCACAAACACAGAACTTAGTTCCTGAGGACGGTTTCAATGAGACAACCCACCATGTAATCCTACATGGCCTCTCACCGCTACCTTTACCAAATCGTGTTCACACACTTAGCTCTCAACAGTAGGACATGTTCACAACTTTCCAATTCATCCCCGATGAATCAGACCTAACACAACTCAAAGCAATAGCAGGCCTGACAAACAAGCATGAATGATTAGGCACATCAGGGCTCAATCAACTCCTACTCATGCTACTAGGTTTCATCTACTTACTGTGGCAATGACATGTCATGCAGAGGAAAGGGATTCAACTACCGCAGCATGTAACAGTTGAAACATTGTTGTCCGAATGCAGTAAAAGAGAGCAAGAGCGAGAGAGTGGGATTGTATCGGAACGAATAAGGGTTTTTTTGCTTGCCTGGCACTTCTGAAGATAGTATAGCTCTTCATCGGTGTCATCGATCTCATCATCGGAACCATGTCTACTGAGGGGGGACAATTACCGGCAACAGAGAGGAAACACAATCAATGCAATGCAACAATATGATGCATGATCATGACATGGCAATATGCTGTGATTTGAGCTAATGCAACTACCAATGATTTAAATGAAGTTGGTTTGAATGCAAGATTCAAATTCAAACTCCATATGTGATTATTCAAATGCCATTTAATTGATTTGACCTGATCAGTAGACATAAGTTGCTCAAACATACATAGAAATGGTACAGATGGATAGATTGGATATTTCTGATAGTTTTTCGTATATAATTTATTTTAGTTTGAGCTACGGTTGATTTTCTATGATTTTTAGAAGTTTAAACTATTTTTCTAGAATTCATAAATCATTTCCTGGTTTATTTGAATCCTAGAAAAGATTTACTGCATCAGCATTACGTCACGGTGATGTCAGTAGGTCAACAGACCGACTCCAGGTCAGACCTGACGTGTGGGGTCCACACGTGAGTGGCACAGGGCTAGTTTTGGTGAATGACAGGTGGGACCGGTCAACGCTGACTTGGCCAAAGTCAAAGCTGACATGTGGGGTCCACCAGATTAGCACTAATCTAAATAGGAAATTTAGACTAACATACTTAGGCTCGGGGACCCACATGTCATCAACACAGGGAACTGACTAAACATGATTAGCACCTAGGCTAATGGCGCCACGTCAGCTGCCGGCGTACAACCGCTGGCGACCACAGACCGCGGCGGTGCCCATGGCGGGTTTGCTCTATGGGCCACAATTCGATGCGCGGGAGGGCACGTTCGAAAGAGGGGAGCGAGACGCATCTGTTGGTGGCCGTGTTTCGAGCGGGGGTGGACGGAGTAGGCGGTGGCGAGCTCGGTTGTGGCGGCCGGAGCGCGGGGTTGGCTGGGACGACGCTATAGGGCAAGGTAGGAGGTGCGAGTGGTGGCGTTGGCTTGCTGGGGAGTTGCTTAACATGAAAACATGCCCAGGTTGGGGTGATTCAAGCTCTGGGCTCGGCGGCAACATGGACGGCGGCGAGGAGCTCTCGGGTGCGGCGGCAGGCACGGTTAGAGCTCGAGCATGAGGGGGAAACAAGGGGGAGATGAGACGGGGTCACATCGGATCTTCTGGTGCGGACGGCGAGCTAGAGGAGGTCCCGTAGCCGGCGAATCGACGACGGCGGTAGTCTGGTCCCGAGGACGAGGACGACGGCGATGGCGAGGTTGAAGGGCTCCCGGGCTTGTTTTGTTCTTCTCGTCGACGTGCGTAGCTGCGGCGGAGCCTATGGATACGGTGGGGAGGTCAGGCGAGCTCGGTGGGCGCGTTGGCAGCGAGCGGCGGCGACGGTAGTGCTGGGGCAAGAGAGAGAGATCCAGGGAAAGGGGTGAGAGCGAGGGAGAGTGAGAGAGAGAAGCAGGGAGGTGCGTGGCGATGCCAGAGTCATCCAGGGCATAGCGGGTGCACGCAGGCAGGATGGAGGTGGTCGGCGTGCGTCGGGCACACGCCCTCTTTCCCACTTCCAGGAGGTTGAAGACGGTGGGGCTGAGCTGGGCCAACTCGGTTGGGCCAAAACAGCGGGGCCGCCAGGTTGGTTACCCAGGTAGGCCCCTTTTACTTATTTGTTTTATGTTTTGTTTTGTTCTTTCTATTTCTGTCATTTGTTTTAATTTGGGTTTGACCCGAACTAATTTTTCTGCTTCTGATAATTCTTGTAGGGACTAAATGGATTATTCCAAAGCCCCTCACAACCTTTCAGAATTATTGGACATATATTTCTCTTATAGAAGAAATAAATTCAACTCAAATACATTATGATTTAATTTCAAATGCCCAAAATAATTACTTTTAGTTCTCTAAAATATTGGTTTGGATTTTACCTCTTGCCAATATTTTCAAAAACTAAGAGGAACATTTTCCTGGACTTCTTTGAAGAGATTTTATTGTTGATTATTTCTGGAGTGATTTGTGAGGGTTTCAGCTATCCTCAATTCAACTTTTATAAATTTAAACATGATGCAAGCAAGATGCAAACACTAGGCAGCACCAGAAGCTAGGGGTGTGACATACACGCCCCGGGCGCTCCACTCAGAGGGAGCCCTCACCCACGCACCAGTGGAAGCACCATGCTCCGCGCTGGTTGTCCACACGGTCGAGGAGTGGCTATGCCCATGCAAGTGCGGAAGCGATGGGCTCCGCGCTGGTGATAAACAACTAAGGGCGGCCCCATGGCCGCATCAACCATAGGGAGCCACCCGTCTCAGTGTCCAGCCTCGCCGCAATGTGTTCCCCTCGGGAGAGCCGCGCGAGGGGGCTGGGCACGGGGGCTACGTTCAGGTCACACCTAGAGTACGCCGCCCTGCCAGGTCCCTCGGACCTGGTCGTCGCGCGCCCCTCCCGAGCGGGACTTCAGCGAGGACAGGTATAGAGGTCTATTTGAGCGTCAATGGGGACTCCTGAGCATCGTGACTGAGGGGCCTAACCGGTCACAGAGCCCCACCCCTTGGTCCCGTCCTGGTGATCCGGACGGCCCAACGGCAGCTGAGGTGTGCGCGAGGTAGGGCCCTGCCGAGATAGAACACTAAGACCTACTTTCGCATCTCCTTCCCGCAGGCCGTTTGCATGTCAAGGGGGACTCATGAGCATCGCAACTCAGGAGCCTAACTCGCCACGTAGCCCCTCACCCCTTGGTCCCGTCCTGGTGATCCGGACGGCCCAACGGCGGCTGAGGTATGCACGGGGTCTACCCGAAGACGAAAGAAGAGCCGTTCAGCTGGTCAAGGAACATTTGAAGACCGCCATGCCAAGGAGAGAGAACTATAGCAACCACCATCGTCAAGGAGTGAACTTTCTCGTCGAAGACTAGGAGTATCTGCAAGCCACTTCTCTCAAAGGAACCAAGCATTTCCATGCCAAAGGGAAACTCACGCCCAGATTTATCGGCCTTCCCCTAGATAACTTCAAGATGAAGAATGGGCGGCTACCATCTAGAGTTACCACCCGAGTCACCCACTATGCACAACATCTTTTCCACACGGCACCACTCCGAAAATGTTTCCAACTTCCTAACTAGTCCGGTCTCTACAAGGACATCGATCACCGAGCCATCGACATCCAGCCAATATGACCTATGCGAGAGACCACAATTGCAATCTGGATCAAACAGGACGTCATACACGAAGCCACGCCATCGAGTACTTCAAGGTTCAATGGAGCACCACTCGGAAGCACAAGCAGTATGAGGACGTGAAGACTACCCCAGATCTAGTTTTCGTATTCCTTTCCACGCCTAGTTTGGAAATCTCGGGGATGAGATTCTTGTAAGGGGGGTAGGTCTGTCACACCGTGATTTTCATGCGACAACACTTAAGCTAATAAATCATGATAAAGTGTGGTTTGACAAAAACTTTTGCCTTATTTGGCTTTTATTTGGAGTTGGTTTTCTCTCTGTGTTTTTCAAGTGCTCTTTAAAGTCAACACAACTCCACGTTATATACTTCATCTCCTTGCCCCAAACATGTGCCCAATGATCATGCCATGTGTATAGAGAAATATAGTATTTTCTTACAAAAATAATTTGGCCAAATAGTATTTAAAAAAAATTAGTTTTCCAAAAACCCCTGAATTGAGGTTTGCACTACAAATACTTGATTTGTGTATGAAAAATATTTCAAAGAGTATATTTTAAACCTATTAGATACAGGACTCCCATGAACCACAAAAATATAATTTTAAAAGTAATTTTCCTATTTTATTTAAAGGCTATTCTTTAGGCCAGAAATAGTCTTTAATAGGTTAGAATTATTTAAAAGCTTCAATTTTTTTTGAGAAAAATCAAGGAAACTCACTGGGCATATATTTTCCATATATAGGAGTTTCAACACATTGTTAAGTTCAAAATATTGGACAAAACCCTCCAAAACCATTTCTGTCCATTTTAAGTATTTGAAATATTTCTTATAGAAATATTTTCTAATAAATCTAGGAAAATTCTAGAAAGTCACATATGCATAATTTGATGATCTTGCAAAGTTTCATCTCAATCAAAATCATTTTGGTACACAAAAGTGCCCCAAAACCCTCTCTGTCCAGATCCAAGTTTGAACAACTCTACATTGCCAACTTTCTCCATTTGATCCCAAACTTTGTGGACATTATCAAATACCCAAATGATGAAACTACACCAAGTGGTGCATCAATGAGAATGGTTTTGGATGACTAGATCTTGAAAAACCCATTTCTGTTGATTTCTAGGGTTTACAAAAGTTGCGTTGGCAACTTTTCCCAAATGAGCTCAAAATTCGTTGAAGGCCCTAATTATATGTGGCATTTCACCCTGTGGACTATCATGCCAAATGAAGTTCATTTTCTTACCCAAATAAGCATCAAACACCTTCTGCAACATTTCCAAAAACACCATTCTGACCCCTTCCACTAATCTCCATGGGCTCAAAGTTTTACCACAGCCCCTCCTAGTCCCCCTCTACCTCCAGTAGCAATGGCAGCATCTCAGATCAATTATTGGGGGGGAGGTAAATCCACCTCTTCTCTCTCTGTTCACCCATGGCAGCACCTCTCTCTCTCCCATTTCTATATGCCAGCACCCCACGTAGCATCTCTCCACCCCAGGGCATCCAAGGAAACCCCAAGGCACAAAGGGACATGCCCTGGCCCTTTATAAATAGCCATGCCAGCCATTTGCATGCTCCAGAGCGCACTACAGTGCACCCAGGCACTATAACCGCCCCCTGGCCGACGCCTCCGACCACCTCGGGCCTCCCCAGCACGCCAACCAACGCCCCTCGATGCCCGCGTCATGACACGGCGCTGTCCCCCTCCTCTCTCCCCCACTCTCGCCCCTACTCGCACGCGCGCTGGCCGCCCGAGCACGCCAATGGCGTGGCTCACACGCGCGTTGCTCTCTGGCCTTCCCCCGCTCTCTCCCTTAGCTCCCCTCGGCGTAGTCCACGCCCAGCAACACCCCAGACATGGCGCCAGCTCCTCCCGAGCCCTGTGGCAATGAGCAGGAGCTCACCGGCGCACGGGTCCACGACACCCCGCCGTTCGCCTATTTAAGGGCCTCCCCGAGCCCTCCTTTCCTCACCACTCGCTCTCTCACTCCCCTAATCACCCCTACACCACCAGTTCCTCTCTACAAGCTCTCGAGCTCGAGATCGAGCTCGAGCTCCGCCTCGGCGGCTCGCCGTCGTCCGCACGGTAGAAGCTCTCCCCGCTCCTCCTCTGCCTCGATCTGGAACCCCCAAACACCACTGATCATTTCCCCCCTGTTTCCCCTGTCTGTAGCTGCCGGAAACGGCCGGAACTGCCACCACCCAAAGCTCCTCTGCCGCGTGACCTCGTCGCCAGCGAACCAGGCCACCCCGGCGACCGGTTCCACCTCCACCCGTACGGCGACATAACTCTGAGTCCGTCCCTGCCCTTGGCCAAGCTCGCCGTGCCCTGCATCGTCGCCGGTGAGCCTCGCTGCCGTCGGACGAGGGTTGACGGCGACCCTGACAAGGGGCCCCGCTCGTCAGCCTCTCTGTCCTCTCCCAGTCCCGCGCCCTCTTTCACTGACGCCGGCCCCGCCCGTCAGGTTTAAAAACCTGGTGCGCACGCGTCGGCTCGGCTGGGCCGCCTCGCTGACTGGGCCGCTGCCATGTGGCCGTTCTGGCCCAGCAGGCACAGTGCCCCTTTTTCCTTTTTCTTTTGTGATAAATTTTCGAAAATCCCACAGAGATGAATATTTGTCAAAATAAATTAATTCCAACTCCTAAATTCCTGAAATATTGCAACCTATTTAATGGTGCAACTTTCATTCCAATCCAACAACCTTTTCTTTGCTGTAAATATTTAAATGTGATTTTAAGCATTTAAATATACCTTTGTAAATCGGTAGCACTGTTTTCACAACTCCAAATCCAAAACTAGGAATTTTACCCTTCTTAGTATTCGCCATATAATTTAAGAAAAATGAGTTGACATTTTTCTGAGCACTTTGGTTTTTCTGTTTTATTATTGCCTTATTCTTCTCGTTATTATTTTGCGACGATAGAATGCGTTGCTAACAAAGGAGTTGGACCAGAAAACCTTGAAGACCCAAGAAGACCTTGCTGAGCTAGGCAAGCAGCCCTTTGACCATACCGTGAAACCTTTTTATGCATGTCATATAGCACTTCTTGTTGTTGCACCAGAATGACCATGAGAGGGTACCACTTTGTTGGGCTACTCCGTTGCTTCTCTCGTTGATACTTTCATGACGTATGACCCTACCTCTCTATGAGGGTTATGCGAGTGGGAGTAGCTAGGAGGCTAAGTAGAGCTACGCAAAAGGGGATGGTATATGCATGGTGATGGAAGCAAGATTGTTTTCAAAAGACTTTTCGAAAACCCTGTTGGGTGCCACTTATGCCCGAGGGAGATAATGAGTTGGGTAACCACTTGATGACGAAGTGGTGTACCGAGGCAAGTGTGTGTGTTGTTTTCAAAATGGATTGGTTTAAGTTGCGACCGTTGTTCCAACCTTACATGCACAACCACTCTACCCTTATACGGGAAAGGGCATTATTGATTACCTAGGCCGATACTAGCTTGGAGCCCGCATTACTAGTGACGCGAGAGTCATTGTTGCGCTCTCTCGGGACGGGGTCGTGCTAGGTAGGGCGGCCATGACTGTTTTCACAGGGCACCGGATACACCGTTGTGTCCCCTCTCGGATGTTACGATCTCGAGTGAGTCTCGTACGATGTACATCATGAGGATACGGAACAACGAGTGGACTCCTTGTTAGTGTTGTCTTGGGAAAGATAGTGATCGGGTGCTTACACGGGTACCTGAGGTACCGCGGGTCCTGGTTGACACAGAAGTTCCCCGAATCTTGTGGGTAAAGTGTGCAACCTCTGCAGAGTGTAAAACTATTCGAATAGTCGTGTCCACGGTCAAGGACAGTTGGGTAACCGCTCTTGGGCTACGTCCACATGTTTACAAACCAGTGTGTGTGTTTGGATAAGTGGGAAGAACTACTTGGGTCAAGTCAAAGGACTTGACATGATTGAGTTGGGTTGATGCCCACTCCATTTATGTTGATATCTATAACCAGTCCCTATGGTTACTTGAATTCGTATGATGCATGTTTTACCAATTGTTGAACATGTCATAGCACAATAAAATTAGCTTTCTGCCAAAATTTACCTATATCATACATTGTTGTATCTTAACCCAAAACATGGGTTGCTTGCGAGTACATTCAAAGTACTCATTGGCTTGCCACTGGTTATTTTATTGGCCAGGCATGAAAGAACAGGATATGATGAAGAATACTTCAGTGACGAACATGCGAGCTAGGACGTTTCCCAGTCAGAATGCCTGTAGGGTTAAGGTACATGGCATGGGTCCAAGTTGTCGACGAAGTTTTCCGCTGCGATGATATACTCAAGACTTGACCATAATGGTCCTACTTGTGTAATACGGTATGTATGGATGTAAGACTCTTGTTATTCAGCTTCTATGTGTTCAGTGAGCATTGATCTCTGGGATCACTGTACACGTGCATTCGGTGGTCACGACTTATGAGTCTGGGTCCCCACACGGCAACTCATCAATCCAGCGCCTTCCACTCTTGTGCAGCCTATCAAAAGTCTTTGTCCTCAGGCCACGCAACACTTTAGCATTTGCCCTCTCCGCCTGGCCGTTGCTCCGTGGGTGTGCCTTGGAAGCGAAACAGACCCTGCTGCCGAGGTCTTGGATGTATTGCATGAAGGTGTGGCTTGTGAACTGCGTGCCGTTGTCAGTGATGACTCTGTTTCGCACACCAAAACGGCACACTAGCCCCTTGAAGAACTTGATGGCTGACTGGGTTGTCACCTTCCTCACTGCCTCCACCTCCGGCCACTTTGTGAACTTGTCGATTGCAACGTACAAGTACTCAAAGCCCCCGACAGCGCGGGGGAAAGGGCCCAGGATGTCGAGCCCCCAGACCAAGAATGGCCAGGAGAGAGGAATTGTTTGAAGGGCTTGATCTGGTTGATGAAGCTTCTTCGAATGGAACTGACATGCTTCACACTTGGTTACTATTGCCGTTGCATCCTGGAGGGCAGTGGGCCAGAAGAAACCCTGCCGGAACGCCTTGCCAGCAAGGGCCCTCGACCCTATGTGGGAGCCACATATGCCTCCGTGTATCTCTACCAACAGCTCCAGTCCTTCCTCCCGGGGAATGCACTTCAATTTCACACCGTTCGGTCTCTTCCTGTACAGGACATCATCGACGAACTGATACATAGCAGACCTACGGGCTACTTTCTCTGCTTCTTCCTGCTCCTCAGGAAGCTCCCTTGTTTGGAGGAATCGGATGGTATGTTGTGCCCATGCCGGAGCCTGGGCTCGATGGCAAGGACCAAAGGCATTTCTTCTGCCATGGGAGCAGTCGTCTCTACGGTCAGGGCTTGACGGCCTGCCAGAATCAGTCGCTCCTCGGCAGGCTCAGAATCCGTGGCAACATCCTTGCCGGCGGCCCCCGGGGGCTCAGCGGGAAAGTACTTGCCGGGGCCTGATTTCCTCTGTTTGTTCTCCTCCGTTGATGGTTCGACGGATGGTTGAGTTAACCGAAGCAAAAAAGTACCTAGTTCCATAGGTAGCTTGAATGCAGCATGCTTTGACAGGTAATCGGCAATGTCGTTCTCCGCTCGGGGAACGTGCTCTGCTTGTATACCGTCAAAGCGCTCCACCAACTTCCTCACCTCATCTACGTAGGCGTCCATCAACGGGCTCTGATAATCTTTGTTGGCTTGCCTGACGACAAGCTGCGAATCACGTCTGACGATGAGCTTCCTGACCCCGAGGTCTGCCACGATCCTGAGACAGGCAAGTAACCCCTCGTACTCAACAGTGTTGTTGGTGGACATCTCCCTGGGAAAGTGCATCTGGATTACATACTTGAGGTGCTCTCCGGTGGATGCGACGAGCAGCACACCAGCACCGGCGCCTTGCAGCGAGAAAGCCCAGTCAAAGTACATGATCCAGTTATGACTTGCTTCCTTGCCAGGGAGAGTGGTCTCCTGGATTTCCTCGTCATGCGTTGAGGTCCATTCTGCAATGAACTCCGCCAAGACTCTGCTCTGGATTGTCAAAGTACTTTCAAACTTCAGACCAAAGCTTCAAATCTCCAAGGCCCACTCCACAATCCTTCCGGTCGCATCTGGGTTGTGCAGTATCCGTTGTAACGGGAGGCGGGTGACGACGGTGATTTCGTGTGCTTGGAAGTAGTGACGCAACTACCTCGAGGCCATAAGGAGGCCGAAGAGCAATTTCTGCACGCCACAGTACCTGGACCTAGCCCCCTGCAGGAGGGAGATGACAAAGTAAATTGGGTGCTGCATCATCTTCTTCTTCTGCACCACCTCTTTTGATTGCATGGGCCCTGTCCTGATGGTGTCAGACTCTGCCGGGGGCCTTGCTGTTGGAGTAAATGACCACGGGTAGGCTAACCGACTCCCCCTGGCTCTCTGAAAATTATCAGGCCGTTCAGGCCTTCAAGCATACAAAGCATAGGGCCGCCTTCCCCCGGCCGGCTACCCCCAGGGCCGACTCCCAGAAGGCGACCCAGCCCCAGAAACCTCCTCCAAGAAAGATACGAGATGGCCGACTCCGGGAGGACGGCCCCAAGAAGACCGACTCCCAGAAGCCGGCCACGAAGAAAGCCGGCTCCCGGAAGCCGGCCAAGATTGCACCCACCAAGACTGAACCCTCATAGCGGCGGTACGATGGGGCGTGGCCACAGTATAGCCCACTACCCCCGATTCCCGGAGCAGGCGTGGCCACAGGGTGCCGTACGGGCAAGCCATCCCCCGTCCGGCGCGGCACTGTAGCCATGTTGGCCTCGATGTCACCCACGGCAGGTGCCAGAACAGCCCGCAGGCCGCAGGCCCCTTTGCCAGAGAGACATCTGAAGACGGCCCGGCCTCCTCTAGACGGCCAGGGATGTGGCCGGCTCCCAATAGCCGGCTACCTCCCTCCCTCGAAGCATGCGCCCCATTAAGGAAACAAGACGAGATAAGGCTACAGTGAGAGCTCGCAAGCCGGCGACACTGTAGCCACGCTTACCTCGATAAAGCCCTCGTCATCAGAGGCGAGGCAACAGTAACCAGCCGCCGACAAAGCCCCCATGCGGTGGGGCCGGCGTGCCGGCCAAGAAGCCGGCAGCCGGCGGGACCCACCAGTCGGCGGGCCCCAATGACCGGCGGAGAAGCCGGCGAGCATAGACACTGACGGCTGGGACCCGCGCCCAGCCGGATTACCATTGTACCCCTGGGGGTAGGCCTATATAAACCCCCCGGGACACCCATGCAAAGGGTTGATCTCATAGAGTTACACACACCACATAGAGAGAAAAGGAGAGCTAGCCTTGCCCTTCTTCTTCCTCTAGCCAGACAGCTCAAGGAGCACTTGTAGCTACTTGTATTGATCTAGTGATCATGCGGAGACCCCGCAGAGCAGGACTAGGGGTGTTATCTCCACGGAGAGCCCCGAACCTGGGTAAGATTCGCCGGCGTGCATGTCTTCGCCTCATCCCGTTTCCAGGCACCGGCGACGTCTTACTGGCTCCCACAATGATAAGCCACCCGTTGGCATATGTCGCACCTACCACCCGACATTTGGCGCCCACCGTGGGGCCAGGTGCACCGTCGTCCGGAGACCTGTTCTGGACGGGAACCCTTTTTCTCCCCCGCGAGCGCAGCCAGCCTGCTGCACCCGATGGCGCTTGCCCCGACGCGCTGCAAGGCGTTGACGACGCCTGCGCAGCGAGCTGCCTCGCCGATCTTCTTGGCGAGACTCGCATCTCCGACGAGCCCGCGTCCGACGCGGGCACGGACTACCCCGAGAGTCGCCTCGTCAGCCTCCTCGACCAACTTCACGTCTCCAGCGAGCTTGCTGTAGACTTGGAGTCGGTCGGCTCCACCGACCCGATGCTTGTCGACTCCGACACGGCATCGCTCGACGCCTACCCCTCCGACGTGGTAGTCTTCAACGACCCTCTCCCTCGAGCTGACAGCGGCAGCAGCGCTGTCACTGAGGTGCTGGTCATCAGCCACGTCGCCGACTCGGGCGAGAACGCCCACGACGCCCTACAAGCGGCGATGCATGACTTGTCCGTCCCCATCCCGGCCGACGCCGACGCCGAGACCCTGGAGGCACGCCGCCTTGCCCTCATCGCGGAGGGTCAGAAGATAGCCTCCATGAGACGCCTCACCGAGGCTCACCAGCGCGAAGTCGACCGCGCCGCCTTCGGTACGCCGCCTCATGGCGGGCCGAGCCGAGCCGGCCTCGTCAAGAAGCGCGGCGCGGCCATCGCCAGCATGCTGGGGGCAGACCGCCCCGTCTACGCCACACCGCTCGAGAATCTGCGAGCCGCTCAGGCGGCCGCTGAAGAGCTAAATGGGCTGGGGGCTGATGAGCTCCCCTACATGACAAGGCGCATCCAGCAGCTGATCGACGCGGCCGCAGAACGGCATGAAGCCGGCGCCCGCGCTGAGAGTCCTCCCCCACGCCGAGAGCACGCCGCGACATCCCGGTCGCCGACTGCGAGCGGCGCCCGCGCAAGGAAAGACAAGGAGCCGGCTGCTAGCCGCAGCCGGACTCGGATCACCATCGAGCGCGACGCGGAAGGCCGCCCTCGAGCAGTGGAGCGCCAAGGCAATCCGCCTCCTCCCCCGCCTCGGGGGAGAGATATCCCACCCCGCCGCCTGTCACGCATCCGACTCTCGGTGGCCGACTAGGCCACCGCGAAGGAGTCGGCGAGAACGACGCCCGCCACCGGATCGACCGCCTAGCTCGATCCCTGGCGCTAGAAGAAGAAGACGATGTCGGCCCGCCATGCTTTGGCCCCCGCATCCGCGACGAGCCCTTCCCCAAAGGGTTCTCGCTCCCCAGAGACACGCCCAAGTACAACGGCTCTGTGAAGCCGGAAGATTGGCTCATCGACTACTCTACCGCTGTCAGCATAGCGAACGGCAACAGGCGCGTAGCCGTGAAGTACGTCCCTCTCATGCTGCAAGGCACGGCACGCACCTGGCTCAACAGCCTCAAGCCCTACAGCGTCAACAGCTGGCTGGACTTCACGGAAGTCTTCGTCCGCAACTTCACCAGCACGTACAAGCGGCCTCCCAAGCCCCGCCAGCTCTCCCTATGCGTCCAAGGGCCCAACGAGTCGACCCGCGACTACCTCACGCGGTGGGCCGAGCTCCGCAACTCCTGCGAGGGGGTGCACGAGGTTCAAGCCATCGAATACTTCACCGCCGGGTGCCGAGAGGGCACCCTCCTCAAGCACCGACTCCTCTGCGACGAGCCGGCTACCCTCGACGAGCTGCTGGTCATTGCAGACAAGTACGCCACAGCCGACTCCTCGATGAAGACCGAGCTCCGAGTGGACGCCTCTGGGAAGGTGCTCGCTCCGGCTCCTAAGACACCGGCTGGCGACTCCAATCGGCGCCCCTACCAAAACGACCACAAGCGCAAGGCCCCAATGCCGCCTTCCACCAGTCGGCAGGTGGCCACAGTCGAAGATGAGCAGCCCGAAGAGCGGCCCGCTCCCAAGAAGAAGGGCGGCAGGCCGGCTTGGCAGCCGGCCTTCTCCTACGAGCAGACTCTCGATGCCCCCTGCAAGTTCCACAGCGGCGCGAAGCCGTCCAACCACACGACCCGAAAGTGCCACTGGCTCACACGGATCTCCAAGGGCGAGGGGCTGGTGCCGCCTCCGCCTCCCGGCCCGCCGCCTCCAGCCCCCCAGCAGCCGGCTGCTCGACCAGCAGTCGGAGCCATTCAAGATGAGTTCCCTGATGAGCACGCCGCCTACGTCGTCTTCACGAGCCAGGTTGAAGACAAGCGCAGCCGGCGCCGACAGCACCAAGAGGTCAACGCAGTCGCCTCCAGCAACCCCGAGTTCATGCATTGGTCCGAAAGGCCTATCAACTGGAGCCGGGCCGATCACCCAGAGGTGATGCCGTCCCCTGGCTCCTACGCATTGGTGTTGGATGTCACCCTCGCAACGGAGAGGCGAGCTGCCCGATTCTCCCGCGTTCTGATTGATGGCGGAAGCAGTATCAACATACTGTACCGCGATACCATGGAGAAGTTGAACCTCAAGGCGAAGCAGCTCATGCCAAGCCGGACCGTGTTCCATGGCATCGTACCCGGCCTGTCCTGTTCCCCGATCGGCAAGATCAAGATGGATGTTCTCTTCGGAGACAAGGATCACTTTCGCCGAGAAGCAATCTGGTTCGAGGTAGTGGATCTGGAAAGCCCTTACCACGCCTTGCTTGGCCGACCTGCTCTGGCCAAGTTCATGGCTGTGCCCCACTACGCCTACCTGAAGATGAAGATGCCGAGCTCGAAGGGGATCATCACTGTAGCCGGCGACTACAAGAAGTCCATCGAGTGCGCTGCAGCCAGCAGCCGGCTGGCCGAGTCCCTCGTAGTGGCAGAAGAGAAGAAGATGCTGGAGCGAGTTGTGGCCATGGCCGGCAAGCAGCCGGCCTTGTCCCCCAACCCCAAGGATTATGATGCGCAGGGCTCCTTCCAGCCGGCCAAGGAGACGAAGAAGATACCTCTGGACCCGGAGAACCCGGAGAGGTTTGCAGTCATTGGTGCAAACCTGGACAGTAAATAGGAAGGCGAGCTCGTCGACTTCCTCCGTGAGAATCGAGACATCTTTGCATGGTCCCCAAAGGACATGCCGGGTGTTCCGAAGGATTTCGCCGAGCACAAGTTACACGTCCGAGCCGACGCGAAGCCGGTCAAGCAGCCTCTCCGCCGACTGTCAGAAGAGAAGAGAAGAATCGTAGGAGAAGAGATAGCCCGGCTCCTTGCCGCCGGCTTTATTATGGAAGTGTTTTTCCCAGAGTGGCTTGCCAACCCAGTCTTGGTGTTGAAGAAGAACAACAAATGGCGTATGTGTATAGACTACACTAGCCTCAACAAGGCCTGCCCCAAAGATCCGTTTGCTTTGCCACGGATTGATCAAGTGATAGACTCCACAGCCGGATGCGAGCTGTTGAGTTTTTGGATGCCTACTCAGGATACCACCAGATTAAGTTGGACCCAGCAGACCGCCTGAAGACCGCCTTCATCACACCATTCGGAGCTTTCTGTTACCTGACTATGACATTCGGCTTGAGGAATGCCGGTGCCACTTTTCAGCGTTGCATGCAGAAATGCCTCCTCAAGCAACTCGGCAGAAATGCCCACGTCTACGTAGACGATATTGTGGTGAAGACAGAGAAGCGCGGCACCCTGCTGGAAGACCTCAAAGAAACATTTGCCAACTTGCGTGTTCGGAGTACCAGCCGGCCAGCTTCTAGGCTTTCTGGTCTCCGAACGCGGCATTGAGTGCAACCCTGTGAAGATCAAGGCCATTGAGAGAATGGAGATTCCCACCAAGTTGCGAGACGTTCAGAAGTTCACCGGGTGCCTGGCCTCCCTAAACCGCTTTATCAGCCGGCTAGGAGAGAAGGCTCTCCCCCTGTACCGACTCATGAAGAAATCCACTCATTTCGAGTGGAATGACCAAGCAGACCAAGCCTTCCATGAGTTGAAGAAGATGCTGACCACTCCACCTGTCCTGGCGGCGCCGACTGAGAAGGAGCCCATGCTCCTCTACATTGCCGCAACTAGCCGAGTGGTCAGTACAGTCATCGTGGTCCAGCGCCCAGAAGAGGGCCGAGCCCAGCTAGTCCAGAGGCCGGTATATTATCTAAGCGAAGTACTATCCAGCTCAAAGCAAAACTACCCACACTACCAGAAGATGTGCTATGGAGTGTACTTCGCCGCCAAGAAGCTGAAGCCCTACTTTCAAGAGCATCCCATCACGGTCGTATGCACCGCCCCACTTGCCGAGATCATAGGCAGCCGGGATGCATCCGGCCGGGTGGCTAAATGGGCCATTGCGCTGGCGCCTTACACAATCTTCTACCAGCCCCGCACCGCCGTCAAGTCCCAAGCATTGGCCGACTTCCTCGTCGACTGGGCCGAGACCCAGTACCTACCGCCGGCTCCCGACTCTACTCATTGGCGGATGCACTTCGACGGGTCCAAGATGCGCACCGGCTTGGGAGCCGGCATCGTCCTCACCTCTCCCAAAGGCGACAAGCTCAGATACACGCTGCAAATCCACTTCGCCGCCTCCAACAACGTGGCCGAATACGAGGCGCTCATACACGGGCTCCGGCTAGCCAAAGAGCTCGGCATATGCCAGATCCTGTGTTATGGCGACTCGGACTTGGTGGTCCAGCAGTCATCTGGCGACTGGGACGCCAAGGATGCAAACATGGCGAGCTATCGATTCCTCGTCCAGCAGATCAGTGGGTACTTCGAAGGGTGCGAGTTCCTTCACGTGCCACGGGCCGACAACGACCAAGCAGATGCCCTGGCACGGATCGGCTCCACCCGACAGGCTATACCAACCGGTGTCTCTCTCCAGCGCCTCCTCAAACCATCCATCAAGCCGTCTCCAGAGTCGGACTCTATCTTCGTACCGCCTGCCCCCGATGCAGCCGGATCCGACTGGAGGAACCCAGCAGGCGGCTCGGGGACTTCGACAAGCGGCCCGGGGACTGCCGTAGTCGCACCCGGCTCGGGGACTTCAGAACCCGGCCCGGGGACTGCAGCAGTCGGCCCGGGGACTGCAGCGACACAAGAAGCGGTGGCCGACTCCAACTCCCCACCACCCAACCCGCCCACCCGAGTCACAGTGGCCGTACTGACAGTAGAAGAAGTCACAGCTCCATCATGGGCCCAGCCCATCCTCAACTTCCTAGTCAACAGAGAGCTGCCGACTGATGAGACCTCGGCAAGACTAGTGCAACGCCGAGCCGGAGCATATGCAATAATAAACAGAGAACTTGTCAAGCGCAGCGTCACTGGAGTCTTCCAGCGCTGCGTCGAGCCAGAGAAAGGTGTGGCAATCCTCAAGGATATCCACCAAGGCGAATGCGGCCACCACGCAGCCTCAAGATCACTTGTGGCCAAAGCTTTCCGCCATGGTTTCTTTTGGCCGACTGCTTTGGAAGATGCCAAAGAGATAGTCAAAAGCTGCAAAGGATGCCAAGTCTTCAGTTCCAAGCAACACCTGCCGGCTTCTGCACTCAAGACCATCCCCCTCACCTGGCCCTTTGCCGTCTGGGGGCTGGACATGGTGGGCCCATTCAAGACAGCCCGCGGCGGCTTGACACATCTGCTTGTCGCCGTGGACAAATTTACCAAGTGGATCGAAGCGAAGCCGATCAAGAAGCTGAACGGGCCGACTGCCGTGACATTCATTGCCGACATCACTACTCGGTACGGCGTGCCGCACAGCATCATCACCGACAACGGCACAAACTTTGCCAAAGGAGCACTGGCACGTTTCTGCGCGACACAGGGCATCCGACTGGACTTAGCGTCCGTTGCCCACCCGCAGTCAAACGGCCAGGTCGAGCGAGCAAATGGACTCATCCTCTCCGGCATCAAGCCCCGACTGGTCGTACCACTGGAGCGATCGGCCGGCTGCTGGCTCGATGAGCTGCCGGCTGTCCTCTGGAGTCTGCGTACTACCCCAAACAAGTCAACCGGCTTCACTCCGTTCTTCCTTGTATATGGCGCCGAGGCTGTCATCCCAACTGACATCGAGTTTGACTCGCCTCGGGTCACCATGTACACGGAGCCGGAGCGCAAGAAGACGGCGTCGACCTGCTGGAAGAAGGCCGGCTATTAGCACTCAGCCGGTCCACCATCTACCAGCAGGGTTTGCGCCATTACCACAACCAAAAAGTCAAGCCAAGATCTTTCCAAGAGGGCGACCTTGTGCTTCAGCTGATCCAGCGAACAGCCGGCCAGCACAAGCTCTCGGCCCCTTGGGAAGGCCCTTTCGTCATCAGCAAGGCACTAGGCAACGACTCCAACTACCTGATCGACGCACAAAAACCAAGAGCACGCAAGAGGGATGATTCCGGCAAGGAGTCGGAACGACCATGGAACGCGAACCTCCTGAGAAGATTTTACAGTTGAAAGTAGTATGTATCATGCTACCTTTTTGTATTAAGTACAAAACAACGGGCCCCCCGAGGAGCACTCGGGGACTACCCTCCTTTATCTATGAATGACGAGTGTCATACTCATGAATGTATTATTACATTTGATTTTTTGTCTGGCACCGGGTTCGACTAGTCGGCCCGGGGACCGGCCGCCTTAAGTTATATTAAAAGTTCTACCTAAAGTCAGACAAGTAGTGTGCCGGCACCCGTGCCCTCTCTTGTTGAAAGTCGCAGCTCGAAGAACCAACTGACCGACTGGCAAGAGCCAAAGGCAGAAAGGATGCCCACACGAAAAATGGCTAAGGACTAACGAACTTGTATAACGCAAAGACGGCCTCCAACCACGCTTGCCGGCTGTCAAAACAGCCGGCTAGCCGGCCTCCCAATCACTAGAGTACATGCCCTCCCAAGCACTTCCCCAGCCACAGATTGCAGAGCAGCTGTCCGGCTGGGGAGGCGGCAACCAAGGGAGGGCGGCAAAGGAAACAGCAGAAGGATGAAAAGCAAAGAACAAGGGAAAGCCAAACGCATGCATAATTATATTTACACATAAGGCCCCAAACCGGCCGGCAGTCAATATAGTTCGAATACACCCAGTGGGTGGAATTGTGCAAACTTAACAAAACACTATTCCAAGAATGGTGAAACAGGAAAATAGAGGCAGCAGACTAGACTAAGGGCGCAGTGTGGGAGCCGGGTTGGTCGGTGGAGACGACACCACCGGCTGGAGGAGTGGCCAGCTGGCGGGTCTTGGCTTGATCATCGCCGGCTGCAGACGGCGCACCCACGCGTGCCTTGTTGCTGGAGGCACGGTCAAGCTGAGGCTGACCGGCCGCTCCACCATCTGGCGCGACGTCTTCACCCTCCTCCTCCTCCTCCTCGCCCTCGTCGCTGGAGTCGATCTCCTCCGCCGAGTCCTCGCCGTCTGCCGGGTTCAGCCCGAACCACTCCTCCGGCTGGGCAACGCCGTTGTCGTCCACCTCAGGAGCGAAGGCGCTGGTGTCAGTGTAGTCGGCAATCGCCGAAGCCCGCTGGATGATAGCCGGCCGCGCCGGCTCCAGCTCTGTGTCGGCCTCCTGCCGCCAGGTGGCCAGCTGGTCCAGACTCAGCTCGGGATACCAGGCCTTGGCGAACTCCAGCGCCCGCCTGGCGCCGGACCGAGCCGCAGAAGCCTTCCAGGCCTCGAAGCGGCCGACCGCCACCTCCAGCCAGTCGGCAGTCCGACTGGGGGTGCGGGGAATCACCTCACCAGGCCAGAGAGCGGCCAACACCTGCGCCCCAACGCGCTGAAGCCGGCGGAGCATGCGATGAGCCGGCTGGAGGCGGGCCTGAATCGCCAAGAGCTGCTCCTCCAGCGACCGGCGAGCGTTTGGCGCGATCTCGGCGCCAGCCTGCCTTCGTGCCTCGCGGTGGGCCTCGACGACCTGGTTGGCGGCTGTAGAGTAGCCAGGGAAGTACTCTGCGCAATGAAGAAAGAGAAAGAAGAGAAAAACACCAAGTCAGAAAGTGAGCTAAAACGGCAAGCGGCAAGCAAGGACGAAGACGAAGGCGGCCTACCGTCAACCAAGTCTTCGATCTGGCCATAGCAGCTGATCAGCGTCTGCTGCGCTTCGGCCCAGCTGGCCGCCTCTGTCTCATACTCGGCTTGGAGGGCGGCTTCGCTGTCCTGCACCGCCTTCAGGGCCGCCTTGTGGCTCTTCTCCTGGTCGGCCAACCTCTTGGCCAGGCGGTCACGCTCCTGTGCCAAGGCGGTAAACTCGGCCTCCTTAGCGTGGAGGGCGGCCTGAGCCCCGCCCAGCTGTTCCCTCAGACTGGCGTTGGCCGCTGCAAGGATGGCAGAAAAGAAAGAAAGCAGTAAGGAAGAATTCGTCACGGAAGATCCGACCCGACTGCTCAGCAGTCGGCCCGAATATCGGGGCCTACACCCAGTGGTTGCGCTGACGCGCCCCCACGTGAGATAAAAGACGAAGCACTTACCCCGGCTCTCAGATAGGTCAGCAGTCTTCTAGGTCAGCTCCCGAGCCTGGGAGTTGAAGGCAACCGCGCGAAGGTTGTGGTAGTCCTGCAAGTCAGGCAGAGGAGCGAATGAGAACAAGAATAGCAAAACAAGGCCCGCTAAGAAGTTCCAAGCTGCCTGCTCAGCAGCCGACTCGGAACTCGGGGACTACACCCAGTGGGTGCGCTGACGCGCCCCCACGGAAGAAACTAAGATCAAAAAAAGCAAAATAAGAAGACTAACCCGAATGGCCGCCCGCGTCGCAAGGAACTCGTCATTATATTTCCTCAGCGCCGCAGCCTGGGCTTGAAGCCGGTTCCGGACGTCCTGCGCTACCATGTTCACCATAGCCGTCCCTCCACCCGGCGTCCACCCCGAGCTAGCGCCGGCCGCCTCCATGTCCTGGGCCGACAAGCTGGAGCCTGCGGCCTTCTGCGGCTCCAATGCAGCCTTCCCCGCGCGCTGGCGGGATGGCGACTGGACCACCAGATCCGTCCTCGCGGCCGGCTCGCCCCTGGCCGATTACGCAGGCGGCAAGTTAGGCTGGCCGCCTTGGGTCGCTCCAGTCGTCGGGGCCGGTGCCGCCTCCCTCTCCAGGACGACGACGTCGTCCTCCCTCTCCAATCCAGGCTGGTCGCCGCCGGCTTCCTCTGGCTGGGGCTCTGGGGCCTTTGGCGTCGCGACGCGCAGAGGGTGACGAGCAAGGCCCCCTCCGCCATCGCTGCGGCCGCAGCCTCCGCCTGGGCCTTGGCCACTGCGTCGGCGTGCGCCTTCGCCGCCTCCTCCTCCGGGGCCGCCTTGGCGGCAGCTGGCCTCAACTCCTCCGCCTCCTGCTCCTCCCGCGCCTCCCGCGCATTTCGCTCCGTCGCCGCCTGAAGCTCGGCGCGGGGGTCCACGCGGCGGGTGCTCCCGAATCCTCCCGGCAATCCGACGACGGAGGCGGCAGCAACCCGCTCGAGCGGCAGCGGAGCCCTGATTTTTTGAGAAAGGATAAGGACTCGAAAACTACCAAAGAAAAGAAGAAAGAATGCACAAAGGAGTATACACTTACGCCGACACCGTCTGCGGCTGCTGCACCACCTTGCGGAAGCGGGCCGCCTTCGCGGCCGCCTCATCCCGCCTGGTCGCCGCCGCCCCGCCCTTGCGCTTCTTCGGCCGACTGCCGAACAAGCCCGACGCGGCATGACGCTTCTGCCCGCCACCCCGAGCAGGCGGCGCGGCGGAGGAACCCGCGTCGTGGCCAGACACCGGCTGGCGGCGTGGGACGACTTCCGCCTCGTCGTCACCCGGCCAGTCGTCGAAGCTGGCTCCAAGACCGGAGCCACCCGCCTCGCCGTCGGCTTCGCCGCCACCCGTTTCGGTGTTGTCCTCCATGCCCGCCGCCCCCAAGTCGTAGTCCTCCAGGTCATGTTCCGCCCGGTCGGGGAGGAATCAGTGCTCCGTCTCCGACCCGGCCGCAGGTCGAAGGAGAGAGCTCTTGCAAGGCACCCTGACTGGTCAGAGACGGCCAGAAGGAATTCGACAACAAAACTAATGAAAGAAAAGGAAAGAGAAAACATACCATGGGCGGAGGATGCGGCCGGGAATATGGCTCCTTGCCAAACCGCCACTCTGCGGAGAGCTTGCAGTTCGCAAGGTAATTCACCATGTGGGCCACCTCGTCATGCGGCATGTCCTGGGTGCACATCCGGCTCAGATCGAGCTGGCTGCTCATCTGACAGATCAGGTGAGGGCGGCTCTGAAGCGGAAGCACCCAGCGCACGACGAAGGCGGCCAGCAAGTCGGGCCCAGTCAGGCCCTCCGACTGGATCATCACCCACAGTCGGGCGACGGCCACGGCTCCAGCCGGTGTCAGCGACGCGGCCCGATAGGACCAGTGGGGCCGCCTCACAGCCGGCGGGCCGGCTACATAAGCCGGCAAGTTGACGTAGTCGCCCTGCGGGCGACGTTCTTCATGTTGAAATAGGACTTCTGGCAGCGCTTCACCGACTGGATTAACGTGATGACGGGGAAGGGTTTGTCGGCCGCCGGCCTCCGCATCGCGATGAAGGCGCCGCTCTGGGACGGCACGCCCTGCATGCGGGTGCCCAGCTTAGATTGGAAGAACTCCCCCCAGAGCTCGATGGTGGGGAGAACGCCAAGGAAGCCTTCGCACAAGGTGACGAAGGCGGACAGCAGCACCACTGTGTTCGGAGTGAGGTGGTGCGGCTGGAGTTGATAGAAGTCGAGGAAGGAGCGGAAGAAGGCGCTCGCCGGCAAGCCGATGCCGCGCAGGAAATGCGAGCGGAAGACTACCCGCTCGCCTTCCTCCGGCTCCGGCGTGATCTCCCTCGCAGGCGCGAGGCGGACCCGCACCTGGTCCGCGCCGGGTAGCCGCCGCGTCTTGCGAAGGAACTCGACGTGGTCCATGTGGACGTTGGAGCCGTCCCAGTCCCTGCCGTACTGCATGGTGGCGAGAGCTAGCGAGGAAGAGTGCGGCGGCAGAGAGAGCACGGCCCTGCGGCGGCAGAGCTGCGGGGTGGAGTGAAGAATGGTGGGACGGCGCGACGGCAAGGCGCTACTGCGAGGGGAAGCAGGAGGAAGAAGATGGCGGAGAGGAGAGGAGCGTTCGAGCGTCTGCCGCTTCCACTCCTCCCCCTACTTATAGCCTCGTGCGGCGAAGCCGAGGAGGCGAGGCATGGGGAGGAACGTGGGATTAACTGCGCCCACTCCCCCACGTCCCGCGATTACTGCGGCCTAACGGCGTGCGTACGTCTTCTGGTCCTCATCTGATCTCACATGTTTATGATCTTGATGAAGATCTGCATGCCACCACAGAGGCACCTCGCGAGCCTTGGTTCCAATGTATTTGGTGGTGTTGGGACCCACGGGCTCAAGGGTGGCTTGCTCCGCTGGCGTCGGGCAGGTTGCCCCCGGCAAGGCTCTTGCCAGGGCCGCGGAGGCTGCCTCGGCAAGGGCCTTGCCAAGGGAGTCCACCTCGCCCTCTTGCTCTCCTTCGTTTCTGGTCTTGGCGTTGCCTTGGTTGTCTTGTGCTTTGGGTACTTTCCAGCTTCCCTCCTCTGCCCTGCTAAGTGTGGCCGTGGCGCGTGGCTCTGACTGTCCGTGCACAAGTAAAGGGGTTAAAAGGAGAGTCCCTACGTTTTTACACCGACACCAAGGACTCACCATCGGTGCCGGTTTCGCCTGGCTGTATGGAGCCTTCCCAAACCCCCAGTCCACCTTCAGCACAGCCTTGGAAATGTCGTTGACCCGACGGCCGATCTGGTCCGCCCCCAAGTGCAGGTTCGACATCTTGTTGGGTTCTTGAAGACCGGTTATCAGATCGATGATGTGGGTGCGGTGCTGCAGCGGTAGCACCCGGCACATGATGAAGGCTGCAACGAGGTCCATGCTGGTGAGCCCCTCCCACTCCTTAATCTCCACCACCTGCTGGCACAGGTTGAGCACCTCCTGCGACGGGTGCCTGGGGAAGTAGTGCAAGTTCTGCTTCCCCTACGGCGTCGCGTCGACGAAGGGCGGCAGATTGATCCGGTTCGCGCCGAGGTTATGGACGTAGAAGGAGTTCTGCCACTTCTTGGCAGAGTCCTCCAGCAGCATCTTGGGGCACCCCCCGTGCGTCAGCGTCGAGATGACGACGGCCCCGCAAGAAGACATCTCCCTGGCCTTCGGCCCCTGCTGCTTCAAGGAGAAGAAGCGGACCCAGAGGTCGATCGAGGGCTCGACCCACAGATACCCCTCTCACAGGGCGACGACGCCAAAGAGCTACAGGATGGCGTTCGCGCCGAGATGATGTGGCTGGAGCCCGAAGAACTCCAGGAAGGTGTGGAATAAATGACTCACAGGAAGGGCAAACCCGCGCTTGAAGTGGCTGTAGAAGACAACGCGCTCGGTCCCCTCTGGCCGCAGCTCCTGCTCGCCCTCCGGTAGGCCCGCGGTGACCTCTGTCTCCCTCGGCAGGCATCTAGTATCACGCAGATACTGGATGTCTTCGGCGATGATGGAGGAGCCCATCCACGAGCCTGACGGCAGCGCCATCGACAATACAGGGCAGAGTAGGGAAGACGAGAGAAGATTGGCGGTGAAGTTTTGCTCGAAGAGTAGCGGAGCATTGTAGCATTCGGCGGTCGCAAGAGCAGAAGGGAAAGGAAGACGAAGGGGAGCGCGAGCGAGAATGATTTCTGCCGCCCCCTCCTCCCAATTTATAAGCCACGGCTCGAACGTGGGAAAGTTGGATCGTTTGCGCATGCCCCTCCCACTTCGCCGCAATAACTTCACACGTACCATGCGCAATAACTGCCTCGAAAATGGCAACTGACTAGTGGATGCCGCAATAAATGCGCGCATGTGGGCCGAGGGTGCACAATGGCAGGCCCCGGCTCGTCGCCCTGTCCCATAAAGCACGTGGCCTGTCAGGCCCCTTCGGCTCCCGAGTGCCACGCGGTGCCTGCGCAGAGCCAAAAAGATTGCTCAAAGATTCGACGGAAGCCGGCACACAGTGGGTGTTGCCGGACCCGGCAGTCATAAGCTTTGCCATCGGCCGCCTCCTCGGGGGTAAAACTGCAAAGGCCCTCCTCCTTGAAGCCGGCGGACCTTCACACCTTCGGGGACTACTATCAGGGGGATGAACCCCGGGCAGGGAATGGAACCCCGATACTTTTCAAAATCATCGGGGCAAGCATCGCCCCTCAATCCGGCTCGCACTTGGCCAGGTTGCTCAACCCGACCAGGACCCTCGACCTGGCCGAACTCTTGAACCCGACCAAGACGGTGGCCCAGCCCGGCCGAGCCCGACGCACCAAGACTTCTCCAACAAGCCAGATCCCCCATGGCGTGTTCCTCAACCCGGCCGCGGGTCAGCTCCCGTCCCATCCCAGCTGTACGATGGGAAAATTGTCAGGACCCCGATCCTAAGTCACACCAATCTAGCATGTAACCCATGATATCACTTTGCGGCCTCACACACGGTATTCCCACGGGTGCCACCTTACCTGGCCCGGGACCGTTTGCGCCTTTTGGTTCACGTATATGATAGTGTCGCTAGCATCCATATGACAGAGAACCCGGGCCAACATGACTAGTCATGAACCCAAAGTGGCGCTAACTTACGGGGACAAGAATACATGAACCAGCGTCGAACGTGTCAGTCATAAGCGTGTGAATACGGGCTGTAGCAACTGGGCTAACCGGACTTCGGGAACCCGGGCTGTAGCAGGCTAGCAGGACTCCGGAAGTCACCGCGTGACATTTCCCCGAAGGGACAGACATGGGAATTAAGTGGATCACATGCCGGCCAGTCTAAGTGTTCCGGAGCAGTAGTAACTAGGCTAGCAGGACTCCGGTAAACCGGGCTGTAGCAGACTACCTTGGCTCAGTGGAAGCACTAGAATACATTTCCCCATAAGAGCGGCTACCAAGCATTTCAATCAAACACACAATATGCCCGATATGTGTAAATACAACATGGCATCACAACAAAACTCTACAACTCAAAGTATTTATTCATTAGGCTCCGAAGAGCCAGATATTACAAACATGGGTCTCATGACCCAGCATTCAAGTCATACAAGCAATAAGCACATGCGGAAGCTTATCTTGTCTGAGTACAGACAACTACAAAAGAAAAAGGCTGAGAAGCCTGACTATCTACAAGACCCTGCTGAGGGCACAAGATCGTAGCTGAGGTAACAAGCTAAACGTCGAAGTCCACGCGGAACTACCAGTGAGACTGAAGTCTCTCTGCAAAAACATAAATTGAGCAAACGTGAGTACAAATGTACCCAGCAAGACTTACATCAAAACTAGCTACATATGCATTAGTATCAACAAAGGGGGTGGTGGAGTTTAACAGCAGCAAGCCAGCTTTGACTCAGTGGTTATCCTGAACTACGACTGCAAGTAACTCTTTTGGGGTGGCGCACACGAGTCCACATATTCACCAATCAATACACCACTATGGATCCGCTCCCATCTTCCTATGAGAACGGCATCCATAGCACTCACGCTTATCTTGCACATTGTAGAGTATCCTCTTTCACTTGTCTATGAACTGTACAGGCAACCCAGAAGTCCTTTACCGTGGACGCGGCTATTCGAATAGATGATGTTAACCCTGTAGGGGTGTACTTCTTCACACACGCTCTCACCACTTACCGCCGTATACACGACATGTACTCGGCAACCTTCAAGCGGAAGCCCAACGAGGGTGTCGGCCACGGCCTACCTAAACACTCAAGTCTCTAGTCCAGGTTTATCGCCTATTCAGGTTCCATCCACAGCGAGTCCGGCCGAGGTTTCCACATACGGCCCCGAACGATGTGTACAGGGTTCCGCAACACCAAACGGGTGCCCGGCATATCCAGCCACGTGCCTACCGCATCACAGCCCACACCTCGGGTCAGCGCTGCGCACGGCCTCTGGCATACTACAAACAGCAAAAACTACTTGCAACTCCTGGACAGAGGACAAGGGTGGTTAAGAAGCCGAGAGAGTCAATCAATGATCCCAATGTGTGGTAGTAGCTGTTCATGGATCACAAACACAGAACTCATTTCCTGAGGACGGTTTCAATGAGACAACCCACCATGTACTCCTACATGGCCTCTCACCACTACCTTTACCAAATCGTGTTCACACACTTTGCTCTCAACAGTAAGACATGTTCACACACCTCCAATTCATCCCCGGTGAATCAGACCTGACTGAACTCTAAGCAGTAGCAGGCATAACAAACAAGCATGAATGAGTAGGCACATCAGCGCTCAAACAACTCCTACTCATGCTAGTGGGTTTCATCTATTTACTATGGCAATGACAGGTGATGCAAAGGAAAGGGGTTCAACTACCGCAGCATGTAACAGTTGAATTGTTGTTGTCCTAGTGCAGTAAAAGAGAGCAGGAGCGAGAGAGTGGGATTGTATCAAAGTGAACAAGGGGCTTTTGCTTGCCTGACAGAGTGGTCGAGGGGTACTGCCCTTCAACTGGATACTCGTGAATATTCTCGGGAGCAGAACCTACCACGGAGATTACACCGGTAACACAATCAATACATGGCGATATGCAACAATATGATGCATGCACATGACATCGCAAAATGAGTGTGTTGGGCTAATGCAACTACAACCAGATGGGTTTGAGCCATTTTGAACCAAAGGTTCAACCCCCAACTCATCTTATGAATTTAAATAGTGTGTTATCATGTTTTGATATAAACATCAGGGTTAAGTTGCTTTAACATGCATGAAACCAGTACAGATGCATAGATTCGATTTTTCTGATCATTTTTGGAGTTACAGATTAATTTCTACGATTTTTAGAAGTTAGCACTATTTTCTGGAATTTCCTGAATAAGAATAAATCCAGAAAATGCATTACTGCGTCAGCAGGTCAACTGTGTCATTAGTGTCATTAGTGAGCAGGACCCACTGGTCAGTGGCCCAGTGTCATTAGTGTCACGGACAGGTGGGTCTAGTCAACGGCCACGTCAACATGGTCAACTGTGATGTGCGGGTCCCACTGGGTTATAATTAATCTAAGCAAAAATAATGTTGTGGTTAATTAGGGCGTGGGCCCCATGTGTCAGTCAGCCAGGGGGTTAATTAGGGCGTCATCAGCCACTAATGACTGTGCCACGTCAGACGCACCGGCGATTAGCCGCCGGCGACCAAACAGAGCGGCGGAGGCGCTCGGGATTCGCCGTCCGGTGACCGTTCCACTCGCGGTTTGTTGCTATGGGTTGCTGGCGCACGCGCACATCCAGCGATGGCCACAGGAGGGAGCGAGGTGGACCGTAATGGCGGTGCCATCGAGCTGGGCGGCGGCCGGAGTTCGGGCATCGACCGAGTCGACGCCTCAGAGCACGTTAGGAGCAGCGGTTGGGTGTTTTGAGCTCCTGGAGAGGCGCTGAGCGCATTGCTATGCTCGACCGCGAGGGGAAGAGCTCAGGAGCACGGGCCTGCCGGCCATGGCGGACGGCGGCGCGGGAGCTCACGGGGTGGTACTGCGCTACGGCACACGGACGACGATGGGAGAAGGGGGGAAAGTACCAGGGCTCACGGCGAGGTGAAGCGTGCAGACGGTGGGGTTGGGGACGACCCGGGTGGCGCGAATCGGCGCTGGCGATCTCGGTGGCCCGAGGTAGAAGACGACAACGTCGAGGGTGTTCCAGTGCTTCCCAGCTCATGTGGCTCGATGGAGTTGATGGGGACGGCATGGCAGATCTCTCGAGCACGTTGGATGGGCGAGGGAGGGCCGGTGGCCGTGGCAACAACGAGCGGCGGCGACGGCAGCGCTCAGCCATCGGGAGGGGAAGCAGAGGAGCGAGGGGGAGAGAGAACCAGAGAGCAAGGGGCTTTGTGGCCGTCTCCGTGGCGTGAGGACAGGACGAAGGGGAAGCAGGAGTTGGAGCTCGGGTGCGCGCGTTCGACACGCCTCTGCCTACTGGCAGAGGTTGAAGACGGCGCCTGTTAAGCTGGGCCGGGCTACAGTATTGGGCCAGGTGCTGCTAGGCCAAGTGAGGCAAGGTCAGTAGCCTCTCTCTCTCTTTTATTTTCGGTTTTTGTTTATGTTTTCTTTTATTCTGTAACTTCAGGGCTTTAATTAAATTACTAAAACTAACTCAAAAATCATGAAACTTCTCATGCCCACTGTATGGAATATATCCAACAGGAAACATTTTGGTTTATGATTATTTGGACATTTAAAATATTTGTAGCATTTAAATGTCCAAATACAAATAACATATGATTTAATCCAGTGACCTTATGATGTTCTAGAAAAGTGTGCACCATTTTGTTCAGAAGTTATAGACCAAGGCAAAGATGATGAACATTTTAGAAGGGCATTTCAGGTTCATTGAAAAGAATTTTAGTAAACCCTAGATGGTTTAAGTGGTGCTGGGGGTTTCTATCATCCCCATTTCAACTTTCTGGGGGAATTAAACATGATGCAACACCAGATGCTAGCACTGGGCAGACTAGAACTAGGGATGTGACAGCTCACCCCCACTAAACAAGAATCTCGTCCCGAGAACCAAGCGTAAGGTAAGGTGAAGGGGGGACGCAAACTAACACAATCTTCATGATCCAGGTGGCACTTCATAAGAACGTTGATTCGATCACCATCATTGTCTCGATGTCTTGCTCTGAGAACTCCAACTAACATGACAATGAGAGGAAAGGGAAAACTCTAGAAGGATTGATCTTATCAAAGATTGAACAACTCAAGATCAACTCATGGAGGGAGACGCTGAAACATCTCTCGAGCTGAGACACGAAGCAAACGTCCAGAGGGATGGAGTGAAACACATGACAAAGGTTCACTAGGTAGGCAACAATTCCACACCTAAGAGGGTGGTGAACGGTTGTCAACGTAGCAAGGATTTGAGTTGCCATGATACCATAACGAGACACCTTAGAGAAGAATGACTCGTAGAATTATCCCTTAAGTGGCAAAAAGAATTACTTTTGATTCAGAGATCAATAAAATTCTCTATACCAGCCTAGGGCAAATCTCAAGCAATCAATTGAAGGAGTTCGCAAGAATGACATACTTGGGCTAGGGCGGATGATGTGGACTACCTTGTTGAAGACAACATAATGGATGATTTGCTTATCATCGGAGATGGATGGGACCCATGGTAAGTCCACTTTTGAAGATGATCCTGGACAACAATTACCGAGGTGCAAGCTGGGAACAAAATGCAAATGCTGGGAATGATCCTGGTAACTGGGGAAAAACTCAATAGTCGAGAGTGTTTCCAACGTTTGAGTGGTTATAGAATCATCGAGGAAATTGAGAGCACAAGGATCCCTAAGGAACAACTTCTAGAATAAGTCACACGAAATCCTCATGGAGAGATGGTCAAAGATACTGCAATGATAGATCTTCTAGCTAGGTGTGTCGGCTAGAACATCAACCTTGTCGGGACCTACATCATAGATCCTGGAAAAGTTCCAACTATCATATCTGCCTGAGATTCAGATCTGGTTGGTAATAGGATATTTCAGACAGCATGTCTGGAAAAGATAGTGTGCAACACAAACCGACGAGATGACATTGCGAGATTCTCGGGAAATGAACTACGATAGCAAGCTCCAAAACATGAGCTGGTTCTGCTACAAAGCTATGAACACGCTATCCAAGACAAGCATGACCACGTAGTAGTCTTATAATAAACACTACCGAGTTCAGGTGGGGAACCATCATCGAGGATATCGAAGTCCTTGCGTAAGTCTAGCTCTTAAGAAGAAACTTCTTCTCCTTGAACAAATCAATCAGTGGCTTGGTGTGCTAGGGATTTATATAGAATGAAGGTTGCAAGTCTCCAGACCACAGAATACTTCGCACGTATGCCTGACTGACTTGGGATGATTCCAGAGGAAGCGAAACAAACTTTTCTCAAATTCACGGCAGCAACTTGCATCATATGCACGTGAATTAGAGGAAGTCACTTCTTCCATCAAAACATAAACTTCATGAGCTAGCACGAAGAAAATGCTTTCAAAAGTTTCCAACACTAATCTTAGATGTTCAACATGAATCATGGACAAGATGAAAATGTTGTCAATGGGCTCAACAACAATCCATCCAGGCTTCCATATATATGGAATCCCACAATTAAGTGAACACGGTGATAGCATTGGTCAGACCAAAAGATGTAATGGTGTATGCTCGGGGGATCAACCATGAGTAAGACAACATTACGAACATCATTGGTTCTGATTTGATTCGAGGATAGCCCACACTCAAATCAAAGTTTGGACAAGACAATAGATCCATCAACTGGTCACGAGATCAATCGATGAAGACATCATCTTTCTTCAACACACAAACAAACAAAAAGACATCCCTTAAAAATGAACTAAGTTAGACAAGCTTTTATCTTCCAACTATCCAAGTTGTTGTTTGGCTTAACCAACTAACTCAGGGGTATCCAACACGGATTCTTGGAGAAGGGGTGGTTTACAAGAAACCAACTTGATTACGAACTCAACATAGCGGTCAGGTGACAACCTGGTAACACTTCCGAGAAGATATTCGGAAAATCACGAACCACCGATATGCTACTAAGCTCGAGAACAATCTTGCTTTTCTGGGCAGGATGATATGATCAAAAGTGCGAGGGTTTGACACAAGCCTAACTCATTGATCGAAGAGCCCGGAAATAAGGACTATGTAGCACAATTTTTCTTAGAATGATGATTCAATAACCAACACGCTAAGAATGAAATTATTGTCTTTTAACTACCAAGCAACGAGGTTGCTAGGAGTATTGATTTCACACATCACAATTCATCGGTTGGCATCCTGGTTACAATAACACGGGGAACAAAGAATGAATAGCTATGGCAAGAAGTATCACTACGGAAAGAATTCATAAGAGGTTGTGCAATTCCTATGACATTCTCGACATAAAGGGGGTAATACTCCAGGGTAGAACAGAGCAAAAGCTGGATTGGCATTTTGATCCACGGAATACAACTACTTTGACCCAATCCTCGAAGTGGACAAGGTACTGGAGTTTGTTTCTCCTAGTCATTCCAGAATAGAATGGCTTGACAGACCACAAGAATATGAGGTATCGATGACATGAATGCACAACTACTCCTGACTATCAATTGATAGACAGGGTCAGAATAAACTAAAGAGGGACAACTCCAAGGAACATATAACTTTCTGAGTTGTGGATGCATAGATTAGTATGTCGAACCAAGTTCAATAGATTTCTTCCGGATAACCCATGCAGAGAAGGTAGAACTAACAGAGTCACAACATAGAATCGAGAACTCGTCAAGAGCACTCTGGTTGTGATCTTTCGGTTCCACGAGGAACTTCTTCCATAAGCAGTTCATGATATTTGGAAGAAGGATATACCATGAACCTCGAGGACTATCGCAAAGGTTACTAATATCCTAAAGGAACTAGCAACACTATCAACATGAAGTAAGTAGGGCGAATCTCGAGTTCAGAAACCCAGGAATAGAATGCCTACTAACTAAGTGGCATCACGGAATGCTTTCGAGAATGATGGCCAGAATCATCACACTGGGAACACAAGAAATGGCTAGATTACTAGGTGGTTCTCTAAGACACCTAGGGTCATATTAATAGCTCCACATATATGCCGAGGCAACAGAGTACCTCAACTCACCGATTAGTGTGGTTAAATTGGCCCAAAGGAACTTCGGGAAAGGAAAGAAGGAAGTTGCAAATGCATCAGACTATTTCGAAACCTAGGATGACTCGGACAGCATAACGGCTGTAATGCTCAAAAAGATTTGATACATCCTACAAAATGGTGGCACAACCAGTTAGCATCACAATATCAAGGTGCTGAGATCAACTTCAACACAGAGAAGTAGTAGAAACTGAACCGGGGCTTGAAACCATCAATCTTATAGGTCTACAGATTAGTAACACGTTATCCTGATAGAAAGATGAGAAGGCTAGTTCTTAATTCCCGTAGGAAAGTAAGATGACTCAGATCAGAAGGGCATAAGGTAAAGGAGTAAAAAGAGCCTTACATTCCCTTCCACAATCAATTCCCTTACATAACTAAAGCATTTCTAGACTTAACTTCGACTAGTTTGGCTTGGTAATCCTACAGGCAGTCATGCTCTAATACCAAAGCTGTCAGGACCCCAATCCTAAGTCACACCGATCTAGCATGTAACACACAATATCACTTTGCGGCCTCACGCACGGTATTCCCACGGGTGCCACCTTACCTGGCCAGGGACCGTTTGCGCCTTTTGGCTCACGTATATGATAGTGTCGCTAGCATCCGTATGACAGAGAACCTGGGCCGACATGACTAGTCGTGAACCCAAAGTGGCGCTAACTTACGGGGACAGGCATACATGAACCAGTGTCGAACGTGTCGGTCATTCGTGTGTGAATCCGGGCTGTAGCAACTGGGCTAATAGGACTCCGGGAACCCGGGCTGTAGCAGGCTAGCAGGACTCCGGAAGTCACCGCGTGACATTTCCCCGAAGGGACAAACACAGGAACGAAGTGGATCACATGCCAGCCAGTCTAAGTGTTCGGAGCAGTAGTAACTGGGCTAGCAGGACTCTGGTAAACCGGGCTGTAGCAGACTACCATGGCTCAGCGGAAGCACTAGACTACATTTCCCCATAAGAGAGGCTACCAAGGATAAACAACTAGGTTGTCGTATCCCACACATACCAAGCATTTCAATCATACACACAATATGCCCGATATGTGTAAATACAACATGGCATCACAACAAAACTCTACAACTCAAAGTATTTATTCATTAGGCTCCGAAGAGCCAGATATTACAAACATGGGTCTCATGACCCAGCATTCAAGTCATACAAGCAATAAGCACATGCGTAAGCTTATCTTGTCTGAGTACAGACAACTACAAAAGAAAAAGGCTGAGAAGCCTGACTATCTACAAGACCCTGCCGAGGGCACAAGATCGTACCTGAGGTAACAAGCTAAACGTCGAAGTCCACGCGGAACTACTAGTGAGACTGAAGTCTCTCTGCAAAAACATATATTAAGCAAACGTGAGTACAAATGTACCTAGCAAGACTTACCTTAGAACTAGCTACATATGCATCAGTATCAACAAAGGGGGTGGTGAAGTTTAACTGCGGCAAGCCAGCTTTGACTCGGTGGCTATCCTGAACTACGACTGCAAGTAACTCTTTTGGGGTGGCGCACATGAGTCCACATATTCACCAATCAATACACCACTATGGATCCGCTCCTGTCTTCCAACGAGAACGCCATCCATAGCACTCACGCTTATCTTGCGCATTTTAGAGTATCCACTTTCACTTGTCTATGAACTGTACAGGCAACCCAGAAGTCCTTTACCGTGGACGCGGCTATTCGAATAGATGATGTTAACCCTGCAGGGGTGTGCTTCTTCACACACGCTCTCACCACTTACAGCCGTTTACACGACTTGTACTCCGCAACCTTCAAGCGGAAGCCCAACGAGGGTGTCGGCCATGGCCTACCTAAACACTCAAGTATCTAGTCCAGGTTTATCGCCTATTCAGGTTCCATCCGCAGGGAGTTCGGCCGACGTTTCCACATACGGCCCCGAACGATGTGTATAGAGTTTCGTGACACCAAACGAGCCCCCGGCATACCCGGCCACGTGCCTACCGCATCACAGCCCACCCCTTGGGCCAGCGCTGCGCACGGCCTCCAACATACTACAAACAGTAGAAACTACTTCCAACTCCTGGACAGAGGACAAGGGTGGTTAAGAAGCCGAGAGAGTCAAGTAAGGATCCCAATGTGTGGTAGTAGCTGTTCATGGATCACAAACACAGAACTCAGTCCCTGAGGACGGTTTCAATGAGACAACCCACCATGTAGTCATACATGGCCTCTCACCGCTACCTTTACCAAATCGTGTTCACACACTTAGCTCTCAATAGTAAGACATGTTCAGACACCTCCAATTCATCCCTGGTGAATCAGACCTGACTCAACTCCAAGCAATAGCAGGCATAACAAACAATCATGAATGGGTAGGCACATCAGGGCTCAAACAACTCCTACTCATGCTAGTGGGTTTCATCTATTTACTGTGGCAATGACAGGTCATGCAAAGGAAAGGGGTTCAACTACCGCAGCATGTAACAGTTGAATCGTTGTTGTCCTAGTGCAGTAAAAGAGAGCAGGAGCGAGAGTGTGGGATTGTATCAAAATGAACAAGGGGGTTTTGCTTGCCTGACAGAGTGGTCGAGGGGTACTGCCCTTCAACTGGATACTCGTGAATATCCTCGGGAGCAGAACCTACCACGGAGATTACACCGGTAACACAATCAATACATGGCGATATGCAACAATATGATGCATGCACATGACATGGCAAAATGAGTGTGTTGGGCTAATGCAACTACAACCAGATGGGTTTGAGCCATTTTGAACCAAAGGTTCAACCCCAAACTCATCTTATGAATTTAAATAGTGCTTTATTTTGTTTTGATATATAAAGCAGGGTTAAGTTGCTTTAACATGCATGAAACTAGTACAGATCGATAGGTTTGATTTTTTTGATCATTTTTCATATATAAATCTTTGCATTTGGAGTTACAGATTAATTTCTATGATTTTTAGAAGTTAGCACTAGTTTCTGGAATTTCCTGAATAAGAATAAATCCAGAAAATGCATTACTGCGTCAGCAGGTCAACTGTGCGGTCCAGGTCAAGCCTGACCAGCAGGACCCACTGGTCAGTGGCCCAGTGTCATTAGTGTCACGGACAGGTGGGTCTGGTCAACGGCCACGTCAGCATGGTCAACTCTGACGTGCGGGTCCCGCTGGGTTATAATTAATCTAAGCAAAAATAAAGTTGGGCTTAATTAGGGCGTGGGGCCCATGTGTCAGTCAGCCAGGGGGTTAATTAGGGCGTCATCAGCCACTAATGACTTTGCCACGTTAGACGCACCGGCGGTTAGCCGCCGGTGACCAAACAGAGCGGCGGAGGTGCTCGAGATTCACCGTCCGGCGACTGTTCGACTCGCGGTTTGCGGCTATGGGTTGCTGGCGCACGCGCGCATCCAGCGGTGGCCATGGGAGGGAGCGAGGTGGACCGTAGCAGCTGTGGCATCAAGCTGGGCGGCGGCCGGAGTTCGGGCATCGACCGAGTCGACGCCTTAGAGCACGTTAGGAGCAGCGGTTGGGTGTTTTGATCGCCTGGAGACGCGCTGAGCGGGTTGCTATGCTCGACCGCGAGGGGAAGAGCTTAGGAGCATGGGCCTGCTGGCCATGGCGGACGGCGGCGCGGGAGCTCGCGGGGGGGGGGGGGGGGTACTGTGCTACGACACGTGGACGATGATGGGAAAAGGGGGGGAAAGGACCAAGGCTCACGGCGAGGTGAAGGGTGCAGACGGCGGGGCTGGGGACGACCCGGGTGGCGCGAATCGGCGCCGGTGATCTCAGTGGCCCGAGGTAGAAGACGACGATGTCGAGGGTGTTGCAGTGCTTCCCAGCTCATGTGGCTCGGTGGAGTTGATGGGGACGGCGTGGCCGATCTCTCGAGCACGTTGGATAGGCGAGGGAGGGCCGGTGGCCGTGGCAACAACGAGTGGCGGCGATGGCAGCGCTCGGCCATCGGGAGGGGAAGCAAAGGAGCGAGGGGGAGAGAGAACCAGAGAGCAAGGGGCTTCGTGGCCGTCTCCGTGGTGCGAGGAAATGACGAAGGGGAAGCAGGAGGTGGAAGCAGGAGGTGGAGCTCGGGCGCGCGTGCGTTCGACACGCCTCTGCTTACTGGCAGAATTTGAAGACGGCGCCTGTTAAGCTGGTCTAGGCTATAGTATTGGGCCAGGTGCTGCTAGGCCAGGTGAGGCAAGGTCAGTAGCCTCTCTCTCTCTCTTTTATTTTCGGTTTTTGTTTATGTTTTCTTTTATTTTGTAACTTCAGGGCTTTAATTAAAATACTAAAACTAACTAAAAAATCACAAAACTTCTCATGCCCACTGTATGGAATATATCCAACAGGAAACATTTTGGTTTATGATTATTTGGACATTTAAAATATTTTATAGCATTTAAATGTCCAAATGCAAATAACATATGATTTAATCCAGTGACCTTATGATGTCCTAGAAAAGTGTGCACCATTTTTGTCAGAAGTTCTAGACCAAGGCAAAGATGATGACATTTTAGAAGGGCATTTCAGGTTCATTGAAAAGAATTTTAGTAAACCCTTGTTGGTTTAAGTGGTGCTGGGGGTATCTGTCATCCCCATTTCAACTTTCCGGGGGAATTAAACATGATGTAACACCAGATGCTAGCACTAGGCATACCCGAACTAGGGATGTGACAAAAATTCTCCATTCAAGGATGAGCAAGGCAATAGTGCCTCACCAACTCCTCTGACCAGTGGAGGTGTGGCAACAGTGCCCCATCTACCCTGCTGACCAGGGCCGGTGTGGCTACAGCGCACCGGTCATCACTGCTGACGCGAGCGGACGGCGACCAGGCGGTATGCCACTGTAGCGGACTCGACCCGGCCACTTGGTGACGATCGACAAGAGGGCAAACATTGCTTCCTGGCACATGGGGCTCGCGCCCGGAGAACCCGGCGTGCCCTGACACCCGGCGGGTCCCACCACCGGTTTCCCGGACGATGACAACCTGGCCCTATGGCCCTTTAACATTACCATTGTACCCCTGGGGGGTTGACCTTTAAAACCCCCCAGGAGCCCTCATGCATACGGGCACGCACGCAACATACGATCAGACTAGCCACACCCATATGCACAGGGAGAGGGAGCAGCCTAAGCCTTGGCCTACCTTCCTTCTTCCTCCATACAGCTCTAGGAGCAATTTTGTATTGTTTCATATAAACCAAACTCGACAGGACTAGGGGTATTATCTCTCCGAAGAGCCCCGAACCTAGGTATGTCTTGCGTCCCTCGCTCGCTCATGCTGACCCCACCTCTTGAGCCCACTGGTCCCCTCGAGCCTCCTCCTCTCTTTATCCATCCTCTGGCATCTACTGTGCGCTGACCACGACTCTCGGGGAGAGAAGCTACGCGCGTACAAGTGCGCTGGGGTCCAAATCCTTATCTAGGTTGCCATGGCCCTCCTTTTATAGCCTTAGGGGTTACCACCGTGGCAAAATAGCCATTATCCACGGATTAGATAGCAAACAGTGTTATCATACCTAACTCTGGGAGTTAGGAAAAAGTACGTTAAATGCACTGCTAGGTGTCACGCTGAGGATGCAGCCCGGCAAGCCTGCCACGCAGCTTAATCATCTTCTACCTGTCTGCATGACACGCCTCTGGACGGGTGTCATATACGGGTAATCTCCCTTCCAAATGGCCGCCACGTGCCAAATGACAGCCACTTGATCACTTGGGGGCTCGACACCACACTGATAAGTGACTTGCGTCACTGTGCGGTGGAGCGGTGGAGTCTTGGCGGGGAGATTCGCCCTTAGCGGCCCCAGCAAGCCTGCCGGGGAAACCTTGGATTCGTCCTTGGGGCGGCCTCGACATGACCAGGCTCGTCTGCCCAGCAAGGGAGGCTTTCCTTTAGTGACATTTTGTTCCCTTGGATTGTCTTGGTCTTCTTGATCCACCCTTTGATCCCTCAAAGAGCTGCTTATCTGGCTTGGTCTCGATTTGGATGCTTGGTGAAGTTGTATCCTCGCCATCGCGCCTGTGTACAGTCTGGGCAACTGTCGGCGTTCTGGAAACCAGGGTACCAAGACTTGCCTGCCTACGGCCCATGGTGAGGCCCCATCGACGGCCAGGTACGGCCCATTTACAACACCTTCAAGACAAGATCCTCGCGAGGGGCCAAGGCTCGCAAGGTTGGCAACATCAAGACCTCCGGAGGGAGGGGCCTCCCTAGGCTGGCTCCTGAGGAGTGGAGATTTCTATGCAGGTGTGCAACCTCACGAGGTTTTGGTGACGCAAGCCATGACCACCAACGCCAGGTGGGCACCAGCGGGCGTAGAGGAGCATGTTTCCTCTTTGGTGCTAAGGAGGCAAGTGCAGGCGCGGGGTCCCAAGGAATCAGCCAAAGGTTTCCATTCCCGTGCAACGAGACCAAGACCGCCGGAATGGCAGGACAGATGTCATCACCGAGCCAACCGTAGTGTCACGACCAGAAGCCTTGCAGGAGAAGAACACCTTTCATCAGGATAAGATGTAATACTTGTCCCCTTTCAAATTGGGCACCGTGAGAACCCTTCCCGCCTTCGTTTTGGTGGAAGAGGACCAAGGCCACTATAAATATAGGCTAGCCATGACCGTAGGAAGGGGGTTGGCTAGATCGGTACATTATCAACTCACACCCACACCAGAGAAGACCTGATGAGGTTGTTCTTCCCTTGTACCAGTTCATCCTCAGCCCCTCGTGAGGCTAAACCACCAGAAAGCAGGAGTAGGGTCTTACACCGCAAGGTGGCCTGAACCTGGGTAAACTGTTGTGTCCATCTTCTTCCTCGTTCATCGAACTAAGCCGTGGGGATAACGAACTGGTTGGCTGGGAGGTTGAGTTGTTCGCACACGTGCCAGAGTTCGAACCTTGGGTCTGCGGAGCCCTGAATGCGACATTGGGCACACCAGGTAGGGCCGTGTCGAGTCCCTTCTCCATCCCCGCACAGTGTCCATTCCGTTGTACCGATGGCAGAGGCCCCTCGAGCTTGCGCTGAGTGTTGGCTGCTCGCGCCACCCAGGTGGCGCCCCTGTCCGTGGAGCTCATCATCACCATAAGCTCCCCGCGGCAGGCGCGGATACTAGTGTCGACCACCACCGGCGGCGCGGGCCGCTCCCGCCCTCTCCCGTGCAGTGTTGTAACCGTGCCACTGCGCAGTCCTCTGGCTACACCGTGGCATTGTCCCTGCACGCTTGCCAGGAGCAGGCAACCACACGAGCCACGCTCATCGTGGCGCACGAGCTGCTGCAGTGCAGGTTAGCAAAACTTAGCCGTGATGCCTTGCTCGCCTGCATCGCCGAGCTGCTCGATGCTGCTTGTGAGGGTGCGGCGCCTTGCCGCATCGGGCCAGCAGCGCGGACACCTTCGAGGACCCGCGCCCGCCCCTGCTGCGTCTCCTCGTGCCCCTGGGGGGAGCCCAGAGGGCCCCGCAGAGGCAATCCCGCGCGTGGTGCCACCCACCACACCTAAGAGGCGCGCCACCGGGGTGTCACCAGGCTAGGCGGGCTCCACCGGGGCAACGGCGAAGAGCCAAACCCGGGCTGGCAAGGCAGAACATCGGAGATGGTGGACAATGGAGCAGAGGGACTAGCGGCTGGCGTCACAATGATGGCCCCTGGTACCTCTGTGCCGCCGTTGGTGGGCTCATTGTACCAACAAAGGAGAAGCCATTACGCGTTCCCCCTGCCAACTGGGACGTCTGGACCGCCAAGGCCACACGGGGCCGGGACCCCTTACGAGCCAACCAAACGCCTCGCCAGCGCCTTCCACAACAACGGCCACCGGTTACGACCAATAACTTGGGAACATGTCACACTAACCTTGGATCATAGGTAAATCGTGCCACGATAACGCGCCCCCGACGACCAATATCTTCCAAAGAAATTAGAGGCAATGGATATCATTTGGTCCCCAAAGTTGGGGCGTTCCCTACCGAAACCATCATGCTTGTTGTGAGAAGCTTTGCTTTGTGAGAAGCATATACCCAAACCTGCTCCAAATGGGACAAAAACTTTACCATGCCATGTTGATGCCGCTCCATGATAGCATGCCAAGTTTCATGAATTTCAGACGAGTTTTGGATTTACTAGAATTTAAATACCAGGTATCTCAATGTTTGCGGCCGAGTGACGGTGGCAGGATGTTTGACATTCATTCCCATTTCTTGCATGGGACCCAAGCATGCACCCAAGGACAAAGATTTAATTTTTCAACCAATTTATATGCACGGGAGCATGTGCATGTAGTTCAAATTTGAATTATGCACATAAATGCATTGAAAACTCACTTAATGCATAAAAATGTCCAGACGAACCCTGAAAAATCACAAAAAATAAAACAACACTCCTCTTGTTCTATGTTGACATGAGAAAAAAATTTAAAAGCAATTAGAGGCAATGGATATCATTTGGTCCCCAAAGTTGCGGCGTTCCCTACCGAAACCATCATGCTTGTTGTGAGAAGCTCTGGTTTGTCAGAAGCATATACCCAAATCTGCCCCAAATGGGATAAAAACTTTACCACGCCATGTTGATGCCGCTCCATGATAGCATGGCAAGTTTCATGAACTTCAGACGACTTTTGGATTTACTAGAATTTAAAAACCAGGTATCTCAATGTTTGCGGCCGAGTGACAGTGGCAGGGTGCTTGACATTCATTCTCATTTCTTGCATGGGACCTAAGCATGCACCCGAGGACAAAGATTTGATTTTTCAATCAATTTATATGCACGGGAGCATGTGCATGTAGTTCAAATTTAAACTATGCACATAAATGCATTGAAAACTCACTTAATTCATAAAAATGTCCAGACGAACCCTGAAAAATCACAGAAAATAACACAACACTCCTGTTGTTCTATGTTGACAGGAGAAAATAATTTGAAAGCAATTAGAGGCAATGGATATCGTTTCGTCGCCAAAGTTGGGGCGTTCCCTACCGAAACCATCATGCTTGTTGTGAGAAGCTCTGGTTTGTGAGAAGCATATACCCAAACCTGCCCCAAATAGGACAAAAACTTTACCACGCCATGTTGATGCCGCTCCATGATAGCATGCCAAGTTCCATGAATTTCAGACGAGTTTTGGATTTACTATAATTTAAAAACCAGGTATCTCAATGTTTGCGGCCGAGTGACGGTGGTAGGGTGCTTGACATTCATTCTCATTTCTTGCATGGGACCTAAGCATCCACCCGAGGACAAAGATTTGATTTTTCAATCAATTTATATGCACAGGAGCATGTGCATGTAGTTCAAATTTAAATTATGCACATAAATGCATTGAAAACTCACTTAATTCATAAAAATGTCCAAACGAACCCCGAAAAATCACAAAAAATAACACAACACTCCTGTTGTTCTATGTTGACACGAGAAAATAATTTGAAAGCAATTAGAGGCAATGGATATCGTTTCATCCCCAAAGTTGGGGCGTTCCCTACCGAAACCATCATGCTTGTTGTGAGAAGCTCTGGTTTGTGAGAAGCATATACCCAAACCTGCCCCAAATAGGACAAAAACTTTACCATGCCATGTTGATGCTCCTCCATGATAGCATGCCAAGTTTCATGAATTTCAGACGAGTTTTGGATTTACTAGAATTTAAATACCAGGTATCTCAATGTTTGCGGCCGAGTGACGGTGGCAGGATGTTTGACATTCATTCCCATTTCTTGCATGGGACCCAAGCATGCACCCAAGGACAAAGATTTAATTTTTCAACCAATTTATATGCACGGGAGCATGTGCATGTAGTTCAAATTTGAATTATGCACATAAATGCATTGAAAACTCACTTAATGCATAAAAATGTCCAGACGAACCCTGAAAAATCACAAAAAATAAACAACACTCCTGTTGTTCTATGTTGACATGAGAAAAAATTTGAAAGCAATTACAGGCAATGGATATCATTTCGTCACCAAAGTTGGGGCGTTCCCTACCGAAACCATTATGCTTGTTGTGAGAAGCTCTGGTTTGTCAGAAGCATATACCCAAACCTGCCCCAAATGGGATAAAAACTTTACCACGCAATGTTGATGCCTCTCCATGATAGCATGCCAAGTTTCATGAATTTCAGACGAGTTTTTGATTTACTAGAATTTAAAAACCAGGTATCTCAATGTTTGCGACCGAGTGATGGTGGCAGGGTGCTTGACATTCATTCTCATTTCTTGCATGGGACCTAAGCATGCACCCGAGGACAAAGATTTGATTTTTCAATCAATTTATATGCACGGGAGCATGTGCATGTAGTTGAAATTTAAATTATGCTCATAAATGCATTGAAAACTCACTTAATTCATAAAAATGTCCAAACGAACCCCGAAAAATCACAAAAAATAACACAACACTCCTGTTGTTCTATGTTGACACGAGAAAATAATTTGAAAGCAATTAGAGCCAATGGATATCGTTTCGTCGCCAAAGTTGGGGCGTTCCCTACCGAAACCATCATGCTTGTTGTGAGAAGCTCTGGTTTGTGAGAAGCATATACCCAAACCTGCCCCAAATGGGATAAAAACTTTACCACGCCATGTTGATGCCGCTCCATGATAGCATGCCAAGTTTCATGAATTTCAGACGAGTTTTGGATTTACTAGAATTTAAACCCAGGTATCTCAATGTTTGCGGCCGAGTGACGGCGGCAGGGTGCTTGACATTCATTCTCATTTCTTGCATGGGACCTAAGCATGCACCCGAGGACAAAGATTTGATTTTTCAATCAATTTATATGCACGGGAGCATGTGCATGTAGTTCAAATTTAAATTATGCACATAAATGCATTGAAAACTCACTTAATTCATAAAAATGTCCAGACGAACCCTGAAAAATCACAAAAAATAACACAACACTCCTGTTGTTCTATGTTGACATGAGAAAATAATATGAAAGCAATTAGAGGCAATGGATATCGTTTCGTCGCCAAAGTTGGGGCCTTCCCTACCGAAACCATCATGCTTGTTCTGAGAAGCTCTGGTTTGTGAGAAGCATATACCCAAACCTGCCCCAAATAGGACAAAAACTTTACCACGCCATGTTGATGCCGCTCCATGATAGCATGCCAAGTTTCATGAATTTCAGACGAGTTTTGGATTTACTAGAATTTAAAAACCAGGTATCTCAATGTTTGCGGCCGAGTGACGGTGGTAGGGTGCTTGACATTCAATCTCATATCTTGCATGGGACCTAAGCATCCACCCGAGGACAAAGATTTGATTTTTCAATCTATTTATATGCACGGGAGCATGTGCATGTAGTTCAAATTTAAATTATGCACATAAATGCATTGAAAACTCACTTAATTCATAAAAATGTCCAAACGAACCCCGAAAAATCACAAAAAATAACACAACAGTCCTGTTGTTCTATGTTGACACGAGAAAATAATTTGAAAGCAATTAGAGGCAATGGATATCGTTTCGTCCCCAAAGTTGGGGCGTTCCCTACCGAAACCATCATGCTTGTTGTGAGAAGCTCTGGTTTGTGAGAAGCATATAACCAAACCTGCCCCAAATAGGACAAAAATTTACCATGCCATGTTGATGCCGCTCCATGATAGCATGCCAAGTTTCATGAATTTTAGACTAGTTTTGGATTTACTAGAATTTAAATACTAGGTATCTCAATGTTTGCGGCCAAGTGACGGTGGCAGGGTGCTTGACATTCATTCCCATTTCTTGCATGGGACCCAAGCATGCACCCAAGGACAAAGATTTGATTTTTCAACCAATTTATATGCACGGGAGCATTTGCATGTAGTTCAAATTTTAATTATACACATAAATGCATTGAAAACTCACTTAATGCATAAAAATGTCCAGACGAACCCTGAAAAATCACAAAAAATAAAACAACACTCCTCTTGTTCTATGTTGACATGAGAAAAATTTTTAAAAGCAATTAGAGGCAATGGATATCATTTCGTCAGCAAAGTTGGGGCGTTCCCTACCGAAACCATCATGCTTGTTGTGAGAAGCTCTGGTTTGTGAGAAGCATATACCCAAACCTGCCACAAATGGGATAAAAACTTTACCACGCCATGTTGATGCCGCTCCATGATAGCATGCCAAGTTTCATGAATTTCAGACTAGTTTTGGATTTACTAGAATTTAAATACTAGGTATCTCAATGTTTGCGGCCAAGTGACGGTGGCAGGGTGCTTGACATTCATTCCCATTTCTTGCATGGGACCCAAGCATGCACCCAAGGACAAAGATTTGATTTTTCAACCAATTTATATGCACGGGAGCATTTGCATGTAGTTGAAATTTAAATTATACACATAAATGCATTGAAAACTCACTTAATGCATAAAAATGTCCACACGAACCCTGAAAAATCACAAAAAATAAAACAACACTCCTCTTGTTCTATGTTGACATGAGAAAAAAATTTAAAAGCAATTAGAGGCAATGGATATCATTTCGTCAGCAAAGTTGGCGCGTTCCCTACCGAAACCATCATGCTTGTTGTGAGAAGCTCTGGTTTGTGAGAAGCATATACCCAAACCTGCCCCAAATGGGATAAAAACTTTACCACGCCATGTTGATGCCGCTCCATGATAGCATGCCAAGTTTCATGAATTTCAGACGAGTTTTGGATTTACTAGAATTTAAGAACCAGGTATCTCAATGTTTGCGGCCGAGTGACGGTGGCAGGGTGCTTGACATTCATTCCCATTTCTTGCATGGGACCTAAGCATGCACCCAAGGACAAAGATTTGATTTTTCAACAATTTATATGCACGGAGCATGTGCATGTAGTTGAAATTTAAATTATGCACATAAATGCATTGAAAACTCACTTAATGCATAAAAATGTCCAAACGAACCCCGAAAAATCACAAAAAATAACACAACACTCCTGTTGTTCTATGTTGACACGAGAAAAAATTTGAAAGCAATTAGAGGCCAATGGATATCGTTTCGCCCCAAAGTTGGGGCGTTCCCTACCGAAACCATCATGCTTGTTGTGAGAAGCTCTGGTTTGTGAGAAGCATATACCCAAACCTGCCCCAAATGGGACAAAAACTTTACCACGCCATGTTGATGCCGCTCCATTAAAGCATGCCAAGTTTCATGAATTTCAGACGAGTTTTGGATTTACTAGAATTTAAAAACCAGGTATCTCAATGTTTGCGGCCGAGTGACGGTGGCAGGGTGCTTGACATTCATTCCCATTTCTTGCATGGGACCTAAGCATGCACCCGAGGACAAAATTTGATTTTTCAACCAATTTATATGCACGGGAGCATGTGCATGTAGTTCAAATTTAAATTATGCACATAAATGCATTGAAAACTCACTTATTTCATAAAAATGTCCAAACGAAACCTGAAAAATCGCAAAAAATAACACAACACTCTTGTTGTTCTATGTTGACATGAAAAAAAAATTAAAAGCAATTAGAGGCAATGGATATCGTTTCGTCCCCAAAGTTGGGGCGTTCCCTACCGAAACCATCATGCTTGTTGTGAGAAGCTCTGGTTTGTGAGAAGCATATACCCAAACCTGCCCCAAATGGGACAAAAACTTTACCATGCCATGTTGATGCCGCCTCCATGATAGAATGCCAAGTTTCATGAATTTCAGACGAGTTTTGGATTTACTAGAATTTAAAAACCAGGTATCTCAATGTTTGCGGCCGAGTGACGGTGGCAGGGTGCTTGACATTCATTCCCATTTCTTGCATGGGACCTAAGCATGCACCCAAGGACAAAGATTTGATTTTTCAACCAATTTATATGCACAGGAGCATGTGCATGTAGTTCAAATTTGAATTATGCACATAAATGCACTGAAAACTCACTTAATGCATAAAAATGTCCAGACGAACCCCAAAAATCACAAAAAATAACACAACACTCCTGTTGTTCTATGTTGACACGAGAAAAAATTTGAAAGCAATTAGAGGCAATGGATATCGTTTCGTCCCCAAAGTTGGGGCGTTCCCTACCGAAACCATCATGCTTGTTGTGAGAAGCTCTGGTTTGTGAGAAGCATATACCCAAACCTGCCCCAAATGGGACAAAAACTTTACCACGCCATGTTGATGCCGCTCCATGATAGCATGCCAAGTTTCATGAATTTCAGACGAGTTTTGGATTTACTAGAATTTAAAAACCAGGTATCTCAATGTTTGCGGCCGAGTGACGGTGGCAGGGTGCTTGACATTCATTCCCATTTCTTGCATGGGACCTAAGCATGCACCCAAGGACAAAGATTTGATTTTTCAACCAATTTATATGCACCGGAGCATGTGCATGTAGTTCAAATTTGAATTATGCACATAAATGCATTGAAAACTCACTTAATGCATAAAAATGTCCAAACGAACCCCGAAAAATCACAAAAAATAACACAACACTCCTGTTGTTCTATGTTGACATGAGAAAAAATTTGAAAGCAATTAGAGGCAATGGATATCGTTTCGTCCCCAAAGTTGGGGCGTTCCCTACCGAAACCATCATGCTTGTTGTGAGAAGCTCTGGTTTGTGAGAAGCATATACCCAAAGCTGCCCCAAATGCGACAAAAACTTTACCACGCCAAGTTGATGCCGCTCCATGATAGCATGCCAAGTTTCATGAATTTCAGACGAGTTTTGGATTTACTAGAATTTAAAAACCAGGTATCTCAATGTTTGCGGCCGAGTGACGGTGGCAGGGTGTTTGACATTCATTCCCATTTCTTGCATGGGACCTAAGCATGCACCCAAGGACAAAGATTTGATTTTTCAACCAATTTATATGCACGGAGCATGTGCATGTAGTTCAAATTTGAATTATGCACATAAATGCATTGAAAACTCACTTAATGCATAAAAATGTCCAAACGAACCCCGAAAAATCACAAAAAATAACACAACACTCCTGTTGTTCTATGTTGACACGAGAAAAAATTTGAAAGCAATAAGAGGCAATGGATATCGTTTCGTCCCAAAGTTGGGGCGTTCCCTACCGAAACCATCATGCTTGTTGTGAGAAGCTCTGGTTTGTGAGAAGCATATACCCAAACCTGCCCCAAATGGGACAAAAATTTACCACGCATGTTGATGCCGCTCCATGATAGCATGCCAAGTTTCATGAATTTCAGACGAGTTTTGGATTTACTAGAATTTAAAAACCAGGTATCTCAATGTTTGCGGCCGAGTGACGGTGGCAGGGTGTTTGACATTCATTCCCATTTCTTGCATGGGACCTAAGCATGCACCCAAGGACAAAAGATTTGATTTTTCAACCAATTTATATGCACCGGAGCATGTGCATGTAGTTCAAATTTGAATTATGCACATAAATGCATTGAAAACTCACTTAATGCATAAAAATGTCCAAACGAACCCCAAAAAATCACAAAAAATAACACAACACTCCTGTTGTTCTATGTTGACACGAGAAAAATTTGAAAGCAATAAGAGGCAATGGATATCGTTTCGCCCCCAAAGTTGGGGCGTTCCTACCGAAACCATCATGCTTGTTGTGAGAAGCTCTGGTTTGTGAGAAGCATATACCCAAACCTGCCCCAAATGGGACAAAAACTTTACCATGCCATGTTGATGCCGCTCCATGATAGCATGCCAAGTTTCATGAATTTCAGACGAGTTTTGGATTTACTAGAATTTAAAAACCAGGTATCTCAATGTTTGCGGCCGAGTGACGGTGGCAGGGTGTTTGACATTCATTCCCATTTCTTGCATGGGACCTAAGCATGCACCCAAGGACAAAGATTTGATTTTTCAACCAATTTATATGCACGGAGCATGTGCATGTAGTTCAAATTTGAATTATGCACATAAATGCATTGAAAACTCACTTAATGCATAAAAATGTCCAAACGAACCCCGAAAAATCACAAAAAATAACACAACACTCCTGTTGTTCTATGTTGACACGAGAAAAAATTTGAAAGCAATAAGAGGCAATGGATATCGTTTCGCCCCAAAGTTGGGGCGTTCCCTACCGAAACCATCATGCTTGTTGTGAGAAGCTCTGGTTTGTGAGAAGCATATACCCAAACCTGCCCCAAATGGGACAAAAACTTTACCACGCATGTTGATGCCGCTCCATGATAGCATGCCAAGTTTCATGAATTTCAGACGAGTTTTGGATTTACTAGAATTTAAAAACCAGGTATCTCAATGTTTGCGGCCGAGTGACGGTGGCAGGGTGTTTGACATTCATTCCCATTTCTTGCATGGGACCTAAGCATGCACCCAAGGACAAAGATTTGATTTTTCAACCAATTTATATGCACCGGAGCATGTGCATGTAGTTCAAATTTGAATTATGCACATAAATGCATTGAAAACTCACTTAATGCATAAAAATGTCCAAACGAACCCCGAAAAATCACAAAAAATAACACAACACTCCTGTTGTTCTATGTTGACACGAGAAAAAATTTGAAAGCAATAAGAGGCAATGGATATCGTTTCGTCCCCAAAGTTGGGGCGTTCCCTACCGAAACCATCATGCTTGTTGTGAGAAGCTCTGGTTTGTGAGAAGCATATACCCAAACCTGCCCCAAATGGGACAAAAACTTTACCACGCCATGTTGATGCCGCTCCATGATAGCATGCCAAGTTTCATGAATTTCAGACGAGTTTTGGATTTACTAGAATTTAAAAACCAGGTATCTCAATGTTTGCGGCCGAGTGACGGTGGCAGGGTGTTTGACATTCATTCCCATTTCTTGCATGGGACCTAAGCATGCACCCAAGGACAAAGATTTGATTTTTCAACCAATTTATATGCACCGGAGCATGTGCATGTAGTTCAAATTTGAATTATGCACATAAATGCATTGAAAACTCACTTAATGCATAAAAATGTCCAAACGAACCCCGAAAAATCACAAAAAATAACACAACACTCCTGTTGTTCTATGTTGACACGAGAAAAAATTTGAAAGCAATAAGAGGCAATGGATATCGTTTCGTCCCCAAAGTTGGGGCGTTCCCTACCGAAACCATCATGCTTGTTGTGAGAAGCTCTGGTTTGTGAGAAGCATATACCCAAACCTGCCCCAAATGGGACAAAAACTTTACCACGCCATGTTGATGCCGCTCCATGATAGCATGCCAAGTTTCATGAATTTCAGACGAGTTTTGGATTTACTAGAATTTAAAAACCAGGTATCTCAATGTTTGCGGCCGAGTGACGGTGGCAGGGTGTTTGACATTCATTCCCATTTCTTGCATGGGACCTAAGCATGCACCCAAGGACAAAGATTTGATTTTTCAACCAATTTATATGCACCGGAGCATGTGCATGTAGTTCAAATTTGAATTATGCACATAAATGCATTGAAAACTCACTTAATGCATAAAAATGTCCAAACAAACCCCGAAAAATCACAAAAATAACACAACACTCCTGTTGTTCTATGTTGACACGAGAAAAATTTGAAAGCAATAAGAGGCAATGGATATCGTTTCGTCCCCAAAGTTGGGGCGTTCCCTACCGAAACCATCATGCTTGTTGTGAGAAGCTCTGGTTTGTGAGAAGCATATACCCAAACCTGCCCCAAATGGGACAAAAACTTTACCACGCATGTTGATGCCGCTCCATGATAGCATGCCAAGTTTCATGAATTTCAGACGAGTTTTGGATTTACTAGAATTTAAAAACCAGGTATCTCAATGTTTGCGGCCGAGTGACGGTGGCAGGGTGTTTGACATTCATTCCCATTTCTTGCATGGGACCTAAGCATGCACCCAAGGACAAAGATTTGATTTTTCAACCAATTTATATGCACCGGAGCATGTGCATGTAGTTCAAATTTGAATTATGCACATAAATGCATTGAAAACTCACTTAATGCATAAAAATGTCCAAACGAACCCCGAAAAATCACAAAAAATAACACAACACTCCTGTTGTTCTATGTTGACACGAGAAAAAATTTGAAAGCAATAAGAGGCAATGGATATCGTTTCGTCCCCAAAGTTGGGGCGTTCCCTACCGAAACCATCATGCTTGTTGTGAGAAGCTCTGGTTTGTGAGAAGCATATACCCAAACCTGCCCCAAATGGGACAAAAATTTACCACGCCATGTTGATGCCGCTCCATGATAGCATGCCAAGTTTCATGAATTTCAGACGAGTTTTGGATTTACTAGAATTTAAAAACCAGGTATCTCAATGTTTGCGGCCGAGTGACGGTGGCAGGGTGTTTGACATTCATTCCCATTTCTTGCATGGGACCTAAGCATGCACCCAAGGACAAAGATTTGATTTTTCAACCAATTTATATGCACCGGAGCATGTGCATGTAGTTCAAATTTGAATTATGCACATAAATGCATTGAAAACTCACTTAATGCATAAAAATGTCCAAACGAACCCCGAAAAATCACAAAAAATAACACAACACTCCTGTTGTTCTATGTTGACACGAGAAAAAATTTGAAAGCAATAAGAGGCAATGGATATCGTTTCGTCCCCAAAGTTGGGGCGTTCCCTACCGAAACCATCATGCTTGTTGTGAGAAGCTCTGGTTTGTGAGAAGCATATACCCAAACCTGCCCCAAATGGGACAAAAATTTACCACGCATGTTGATGCCGCTCCATGATAGCATGCCAAGTTTCATGAATTTCAGACGAGTTTTGGATTTACTAGAATTTAAAAACCAGGTATCTCAATGTTTGCGGCCGAGTGACGGTGGCAGGGTGTTGACATTCATTCCCATTTCTTGCATGGGACCTAAGCATGCACCCAAGGACAAAGATTTGATTTTTCAACCAATTTATATGCACTGGAGCATGTGCATGTAGTTCAAATTTGAATTATGCACATAAATGCATTGAAAACTCACTTAATGCATAAAAATGTCCAAACGAACCCCGAAAAATCACAAAAAATAACACAACACTCCTGTTGTTCTATGTTGACACGAGAAAAAATTTGAAAGCAATAAGAGGCAATGGATATCGTTTCGTCCCCAAAGTTGGGGCGTTCCCTACCGAAACCATCATGCTTGTTGTGAGAAGCTCTGGTTTGTGAGAAGCATATACCCAAACCTGCCCCAAATGGGACAAAAATTTACCACGGCATGTTGATGCCGCTCCATGATAGCATGCCAAGTTTCATGAATTTCAGACGAGTTTTGGATTTACTAGAATTTAAAAACCAGGTATCTCAATGTTTGCGGCCGAGTGACGGTGGCAGGGTGTTTGACATTCATTCCCATTTCTTGCATGGGACCTAAGCATGCACCCAAGGACAAAGATTTGATTTTTCAACCAATTTATATGCACCGGAGCATGTGCATGTAGTTCAAATTTGAATTATGCACATAAATGCATTGAAAACTCACTTAATGCATAAAAATGTCCAAACGAACCCCGAAAAATCACAAAAATAACACAACACTCCTGTTGTTCTATGTTGACACGAGAAAAAATTTGAAAGCAATAAGAGGCAATGGATATCGTTTCGTCCCCAAAGTTGGGGCGTTCCCTACCGAAACCATCATGCTTGTTGTGAGAAGCTCTGGTTTGTGAGAAGCATATACCCAAACCTGCCCCAAATGGGACAAAAATTTACCATGCATGTTGATGCCGCTCCATGATAGCATGCCAAGTTTCATGAATTTCAGACGAGTTTTGGATTTACTAGAATTTAAAAACCAGGTATCTCAATGTTTGCGGCCGAGTGACGGTGGCAGGGTGTTTGACATTCATTCCCATTTCTTGCATGGGACCTAAGCATGCACCCAAGGACAAAGATTTGATTTTTCAACCAATTTATATGCACCGGAGCATGTGCATGTAGTTCAAATTTGAATTATGCACATAAATGCATTGAAAACTCACTTAATGCATAAAAATGTCCAAACGAACCCCGAAAAATCACAAAAATAACACAACACTCCTGTTGTTCTATGTTGACACGAGAAAAATTTTGAAAGCAATAAGAGGCAATGGATATCGTTTCGTCCCCAAAGTTGGGGCGTTCCCTACCGAAACCATCATGCTTGTTGTGAGAAGCTCTGGTTTGTGAGAAGCATATACCCAAACCTGCCCCAAATGGGACAAAAATTTACCACGGCATGTTGATGCCGCTCCATGATAGCATGCCAAGTTTCATGAATTTCAGACGAGTTTTGGATTTACTAGAATTTAAAAACCAGGTATCTCAATGTTTGCGGCCGAGTGACGGTGGCAGGGTGTTTGACATTCATTCCCATTTCTTGCATGGGACCTAAGCATGCACCCAAGGACAAAGATTTGATTTTTCAACCAATTTATATGCACCGGAGCATGTGCATGTAGTTCAAATTTGAATTATGCACATAAATGCATTGAAAACTCACATAATGCATAAAAATGTCCAAACAAACCCCGAAAAATCACAAAAAATAACACAACACTCCTGTTGTTCTATGTTGACACGAGAAAAATTTGAAAGCAATAAGTGGCAATGGATATCGTTTCGTCCCCAAAGTTGGGGCGTTCCCTACCGAAACCATCATGCTTGTTGTGAGAAGCTCTGGTTTGTGAGAAGCATATACCCAAACCTGCCCCAAATGGGATAAAAACTTTACCATGGCATGTTGATGCTGCTCCATGATAGCATGCCAAGTTTCATGAATTTCAGACGAGTTTTGGATTTACTAGAATTTAAAAACCAGGTATCTCAATGTTTGCGGCTGAGTGACGGTGGCAGGGTGTTTGACATTCATTCCCATTTCTTGCATGGGACCTAAGCATGCACCCAAGGACAAAAGATTTGATTTTTCAACCAATTTATATGCACCGGAGCATGTGCATGTAGTTCAAATTTGAATTATGCACATAAATGCATTGAAAACTCACTTAATGCATAAAAATGTCCAAACGAACCCCGAAAAATCACAAAAAATAACACAACACTCCTGTTGTTCTATGTTGACACGAGAAAAAATTTGAAAGCAATAAGAGGCAATGGATATCGTTTCGTCCCCAAAGTTGGGGCGTTCCCTACCGAAACCATCATGCTTGTTGTGAGAAGCTCTGGTTTGTGAGAAGCATATACCCAAACCTGCCCCAAATGGGACAAAAACTTTACCACGCATGTTGATGCCGCTCCATGATAGCATGCCAAGTTTCATGAATTTCAGACGAGTTTTGGATTTACTAGAATTTAAAAACCAGGTATCTCAATGTTTGCGGCCGAGTGACGGTGGCAGGGTGTTTGACATTCATTCCCATTTCTTGCATGGGACCTAAGCATGCACCCAAGGACAAAGATTTGATTTTTCAACCAATTTATATGCACTGGAGCATGTGCATGTAGTTCAAATTTGAATTATGCACATAAATGCATTGAAAACTCACTTAATGCATAAAAATGTCCAAACGAACCCCGAAAAATCACAAAAAATAACACAACACTCCTGTTGTTCTATGTTGACACGAGAAAAATTTGAAAGCAATAAGAGGCAATGGATATCGTTTCGTCCCCAAAGTTGGGGCGTTCCCTACCGAAACCATCATGCTTGTTGTGAGAAGCTCTGGTTTGTGAGAAGCATATACCCAAACCTGCCCCAAATGGGACAAAAACTTTACCACGCATGTTGATGCCGCTCCATGATAGCATGCCAAGTTTCATGAATTTCAGACGAGTTTTGGATTTACTAGAATTTAAAAACCAGGTATCTCAATGTTTGCGGCCGAGTGACGGTGGCAGGGTGTTTGACATTCATTCCCATTTCTTGCATGGGACCTAAGCATGCACCCAAGGACAAAGATTTGATTTTTCAACCAATTTATATGCACCGGAGCATGTGCATGTAGTTCAAATTTGAATTATGCACATAAATGCATTGAAAACTCACTTAATGCATAAAAATGTCCAAACGAACCCCGAAAAATCACAAAAAATAACACAACACTCCTGTTGTTCTATGTTGACACGAGAAAAAATTTGAAAGCAATAGAGGCAATGGATATCGTTTCGCCCCAAAGTTGGGGCGTTCCCTACCGAAACCATCATGCTTGTTGTGAGAAGCTCTGGTTTGTGAGAAGCATATACCCAAACCTGCCCCAAATGGGACAAAAACTTTACCACGCCATGTTGATGCCGCTCCATGATAGCATGCCAAGTTTCATGAATTTCAGACGAGTTTTGGATTTACTAGAATTTAAAAACCAGGTATCTCAATGTTTGCGGCCGAGTGACGGTGGCAGGGTGTTTGACATTCATTCCCATTTCTTGCATGGGACCTAAGCATGCACCCAAGGACAAAGATTTGATTTTTCAACCAATTTATATGCACCGGAGCATGTGCATGTAGTTCAAATTTGAATTATGCACATAAATGCATTGAAAACTCACTTAATGCATAAAAATGTCCAAACGAACCCCGAAAAATCACAAAAAATAACACAACACTCCTGTTGTTCTATGTTGACACGAGAAAAAATTTGAAAGCAATAAGAGGCAATGGATATCGTTTCGTCCCCAAAGTTGGGGCGTTCCCTACCGAAACCATCATGCTTGTTGTGAGAAGCTCTGGTTTGTGAGAAGCATATACCCAAACCTGCCCCAAAGGGACAAAAACTTTACCACGCATGTTGATGCCGCTCCATGATAGCATGCCAAGTTTCATGAATTTCAGACGAGTTTTGGATTTACTAGAATTTAAAACCAGGTATCTCAATGTTTGCGGCCGAGTGACGGTGGCAGGGTGTTTGACATTCATTCCCATTTCTTGCATGGGACCTAAGCATGCACCCAAGGACAAAGATTTGATTTTTCAACCAATTTATATGCACCGGAGCATGTGCATGTAGTTCAAATTTGAATTATGCACATAAATGCATTGAAAACTCACTTAATGCATAAAAATGTCCAAACGAACCCCGAAAAATCACAAAAAATAACACAACACTCCTGTTGTTCTATGTTGACACGAGAAAAATTTGAAAGCAATAAGAGGCAATGGATATCGTTTCGCCCCAAAGTTGGGGCGTTCCCTACCGAAACCATCATGCTTGTTGTGAGAAGCTCTGGTTTGTGAGAAGCATATACCCAAACCTGCCCCAAATGGGACAAAAACTTTACCACGCCATGTTGATGCCGCTCCATGATAGCATGCCAAGTTTCATGAATTTCAGACGAGTTTTGGATTTACTAGAATTTAAAAACCAGGTATCTCAATGTTTGCGGCCGAGTGACGGTGGCAGGGTGTTTGACATTCATTCCCATTTCTTGCATGGGACCTAAGCATGCACCCAAGGACAAAGATTTGATTTTTCAACCAATTTATATGCACTGGAGCATGTGCATGTAGTTCAAATTTGAATTATGCACATAAATGCATTGAAAACTCACTTAATGCATAAAAATGTCCAAACGAACCCCGAAAAATCACAAAAAATAACACAACACTCCTGTTGTTCTATGTTGACACGAGAAAAAATTTGAAAGCAATAAGAGGCAATGGATATCGTTTCGTCCCCAAAGTTGGGGCGTTCCCTACCGAAACCATCATGCTTGTTGTGAGAAGCTCTGGTTTGTGAGAAGCATATACCCAAACCTGCCCCAAATGGGACAAAAATTTACCACGCATGTTGATGCCGCTCCATGATAGCATGCCAAGTTTCATGAATTTCAGACGAGTTTTGGATTTACTAGAATTTAAAAACCAGGTATCTCAATGTTTGCGGCCGAGTGACGGTGGCAGGGTGTTTGACATTCATTCCCATTTCTTGCATGGGACCTAAGCATGCACCCAAGGACAAAGATTTGATTTTTCAACCAATTTATATGCACCGGAGCATGTGCATGTAGTTCAAATTTGAATTATGCACATAAATGCATTGAAAACTCACTTAATGCATAAAAATGTCCAAACGAACCCCGAAAAATCACAAAAAATAACACAACACTCCTGTTGTTCTATGTTGACACGAGAAAAAATTTGAAAGCAATAAGAGGCAATGGATATCGTTTCGCCCCAAAGTTGGGGCGTTCCCTACCGAAACCATCATGCTTGTTGTGAGAAGCTCTGGTTTGTGAGAAGCATATACCCAAACCTGCCCCAAATGGGACAAAAACTTTACCACGCATGTTGATGCCGCTCCATGATAGCATGCCAAGTTTCATGAATTTCAGACGAGTTTTGGATTTACTAGAATTTAAAAACCAGGTATCTCAATGTTTGCGGCCGAGTGACGGTGGCAGGGTGTTTGACATTCATTCCCATTTCTTGCATGGGACCTAAGCATGCACCCAAGGACAAAGATTTGATTTTTCAACCAATTTATATGCACTGGAGCATGTGCATGTAGTTCAAATTTGAATTATGCACATAAATGCATTGAAAACTCACTTAATGCATAAAAATGTCCAAACGAACCCCGAAAAATCACAAAAAATAACACAACACTCCTGTTGTTCTATGTTGACACGAGAAAAAATTTGAAAGCAATAAGAGGCAATGGATATCGTTTCGTCCCCAAAGTTGGGGCGTTCCCTACCGAAACCATCATGCTTGTTGTGAGAAGCTCTGGTTTGTGAGAAGCATATACCCAAACCTGCCCCAAATGGGACAAAAATTTACCACGCCATGTTGATGCCGCTCCATGATAGCATGCCAAGTTTCATGAATTTCAGACGAGTTTTGGATTTACTAGAATTTAAAAACCAGGTATCTCAATGTTTGCGGCCGAGTGACGGTGGCAGGGTGTTTGACATTCATTCCCATTTCTTGCATGGGACCTAAGCATGCACCCAAGGACAAAGATTTGATTTTTCAACCAATTTATATGCACCGGAGCATGTGCATGTAGTTCAAATTTGAATTATGCACATAAATGCATTGAAAACTCACTTAATGCATAAAAATGTCCAAACGAACCCCGAAAAATCACAAAAAATAACACAACACTCCTGTTGTTCTATGTTGACACGAGAAAAAATTTGAAAGCAATAAGAGGCAATGGATATCGTTTCGTCCCCAAAGTTGGGGCGTTCCCTACCGAAACCATCATGCTTGTTGTGAGAAGCTCTGGTTTGTGAGAAGCATATACCCAAACCTGCCCCAAATGGGACAAAAAATTTACCACGACATGTTGATGCCGCTCCATGATAGCATGCCAAGTTTCATGAATTTCAGACGAGTTTTGGATTTACTAGAATTTAAAAACCAGGTATCTCAATGTTTGCGGCCGAGTGACGGTGGCAGGGTGTTTGACATTCATTCCCATTTCTTGCATGGGACCTAAGCATGCACCCAAGGACAAAGATTTGATTTTTCAACCAATTTATATGCACCGGAGCATGTGCATGTAGTTCAAATTTGAATTATGCACATAAATGCATTGAAAACTCACTTAATGCATAAAAATGTCCAAACGAACCCCGAAAAATCACAAAAATAACACAACACTCCTGTTGTTCTATGTTGACACGAGAAAAAATTTGAAAGCAATAAGAGGCAATGGATATCGTTTCGTCCCCAAAGTTGGGGCGTTCCCTACCGAAACCATCATGCTTGTTGTGAGAAGCTCTGGTTTGTGAGAAGCATATACCCAAACCTGCCCCAAATGGGACAAAAACTTTACCACGGCATGTTGATGCCGCTCCATGATAGCATGCCAAGTTTCATGAATTTCAGACGAGTTTTGGATTTACTAGAATTTAAAAACCAGGTATCTCAATGTTTGCGGCCGAGTGACGGTGGCAGGGTGTTTGACATTCATTCCCATTTCTTGCATGGGACCTAAGCATGCACCCAAGGACAAAGATTTGATTTTTCAACCAATTTATATGCACCGGAGCATGTGCATGTAGTTCAAATTTGAATTATGCACATAAATGCATTGAAAACTCACTTAATGCATAAAAATGTCCAAACGAACCCCGAAAAATCACAAAAAATAACACAACACTCCTGTTGTTCTATGTTGACACGAGAAAAAATTTGAAAGCAATAAGAGGCAATGGATATCGTTTCGTCCCCAAAGTTGGGGCGTTCCCTACCGAAACCATCATGCTTGTTGTGAGAAGCTCTGGTTTGTGAGAAGCATATACCCAAACCTGCCCCAAATGGGACAAAAACTTTACCACGCCATGTTGATGCCGCTCCATGATAGCATGCCAAGTTTCATGAATTTCAGACGAGTTTTGGATTTACTAGAATTTAAAAACCAGGTATCTCAATGTTTGCGGCCGAGTGACGGTGGCAGGGTGTTTGACATTCATTCCCATTTCTTGCATGGGACCTAAGCATGCACCCAAGGACAAAGATTTGATTTTTCAACCAATTTATATGCACCGGAGCATGTGCATGTAGTTCAAATTTGAATTATGCACATAAATGCATTGAAAACTCACTTAATGCATAAAAATGTCCAAACGAACCCCGAAAAATCACAAAAATAACACAACACTCCTGTTGTTCTATGTTGACACGAGAAAAATTTGAAAGCAATAAGAGGCAATGGATATCGTTTCGCCCCAAAGTTGGGGCGTTCCCTACCGAAACCATCATGCTTGTTGTGAGAAGCTCTGGTTTGTGAGAAGCATATACCCAAACCTGCCCCAAATGGGACAAAAACTTTACCACGCCATGTTGATGCCGCTCCATGATAGCATGCCAAGTTTCATGAATTTCAGACGAGTTTTGGATTTACTAGAATTTAAAAACCAGGTATCTCAATGTTTGCGGCCGAGTGACGGTGGCAGGGTGTTTGACATTCATTCCCATTTCTTGCATGGGACCTAAGCATGCACCCAAGGACAAAGATTTGATTTTTCAACCAATTTATATGCACCGGAGCATGTGCATGTAGTTCAAATTTGAATTATGCACATAAATGCATTGAAAACTCACTTAATGCATAAAAATGTCCAAACGAACCCCGAAAAATCACAAAAAATAACACAACACTCCTGTTGTTCTATGTTGACACGAGAAAAAATTTGAAAGCAATAGAGGCAATGGATATCGTTTCGCCCCAAAGTTGGGGCGTTCCCTACCGAAACCATCATGCTTGTTGTGAGAAGCTCTGGTTTGTGAGAAGCATATACCCAAACCTGCCCCAAATGGGACAAAAACTTTACCACGCCATGTTGATGCCGCTCCATGATAGCATGCCAAGTTTCATGAATTTCAGACGAGTTTTGGATTTACTAGAATTTAAAAACCAGGTATCTCAATGTTTGCGGCCGAGTGACGGTGGCAGGGTGCTTGACATTCATTCCCATTTCTTGCATGGGACCTAAGCATGCACCCAAGGACAAAGATTTGATTTTTCAACCAATTTATATGCACCGGAGCATGTGCATGTAGTTCAAATTTGAATTATGCACATAAATGCATTGAAAACTCACTTAATGCATAAAAATGTCCAAACGAACCCCGAAAAATCACAAAAAATAACACAACACTCCTGTTGTTCTATGTTGACACGAGAAAAAATTTGAAAGCAATTAGAGGCAATGGATATCGTTTCGCCCCAAAGTTGGGGCGTTCCCTACCGAAACCATCATGCTTGTTGTGAGAAGCTCTGGTTTGTGAGAAGCATATACCCAAACCTGCCCCAAATGGGACAAAAACTTTACCACGCCATGTTGATGCCGCTCCATGATAGCATGCCAAGTTTCATGAATTTCAGACGAGTTTTGGATTTACTAGAATTTAAAAACCAGGTATCTCAATGTTTGCGGCCGAGTGACGGTGGCAGGGTGTTTGACATTCATTCCCATTTCTTGCATGGGACCTAAGCATGCACCCAAGGACAAAGATTTGATTTTTCAACCAATTTATATGCACCGGAGCATGTGCATGTAGTTCAAATTTGAATTATGCACATAAATGCATTGAAAACTCACTTAATGCATAAAAATGTCCAAACGAACCCCGAAAAATCACAAAAAATAACACAACACTCCTGTTGTTCTATGTTGACACGAGAAAAAATTTGAAAGCAATAGAGGCAATGGATATCGTTTCGTCCCCAAAGTTGGGGCGTTCCCTACCGAAACCATCATGCTTGTTGTGAGAAGCTCTGGTTTGTGAGAAGCATATACCCAAACCTGCCCCAAATGGGACAAAAACTTTACCACGCATGTTGATGCCGCTCCATGATAGCATGCCAAGTTTCATGAATTTCAGACGAGTTTTGGATTTACTAGAATTTAAAAACCAGGTATCTCAATGTTTGCGGCCGAGTGACGGTGGCAGGGTGTTTGACATTCATTCCCATTTCTTGCATGGGACCTAAGCATGCACCCAAGGACAAAGATTTGATTTTTCAACCAATTTATATGCACCGGAGCATGTGCATGTAGTTCAAATTTGAATTATGCACATAAATGCATTGAAAACTCACTTAATGCATAAAAATGTCCAAACGAACCCCGAAAAATCACAAAAAATAACACAACACTCCTGTTGTTCTATGTTGACACGAGAAAAAATTTGAAAGCAATAAGAGGCAATGGATATCGTTTCGTCCCCAAAGTTGGGGCGTTCCCTACCGAAACCATCATGCTTGTTGTGAGAAGCTCTGGTTTGTGAGAAGCATATACCCAAACCTGCCCCAAATGGGACAAAAATTTACCACGCATGTTGATGCCGCTCCATGATAGCATGCCAAGTTTCATGAATTTCAGACGAGTTTTGGATTTACTAGAATTTAAAAACCAGGTATCTCAATGTTTGCGGCCGAGTGACGGTGGCAGGGTGTTTGACATTCATTCCCATTTCTTGCATGGGACCTAAGCATGCACCCAAGGACAAAGATTTGATTTTTCAACCAATTTATATGCACCGGAGCATGTGCATGTAGTTCAAATTTGAATTATGCACATAAATGCATTGAAAACTCACTTAATGCATAAAAATGTCCAAACGAACCCCGAAAAATCACAAAAAATAACACAACACTCCTGTTGTTCTATGTTGACACGAGAAAAAATTTGAAAGCAATAAGAGGCAATGGATATCGTTTCGCCCCAAAGTTGGGGCGTTCCCTACCGAAACCATCATGCTTGTTGTGAGAAGCTCTGGTTTGTGAGAAGCATATACCCAAACCTGCCCCAAATGGGACAAAAACTTTACCACGCCATGTTGATGCCGCTCCATGATAGCATGCCAAGTTTCATGAATTTCAGACGAGTTTTGGATTTACTAGAATTTAAAACCAGGTATCTCAATGTTTGCGGCCGAGTGACGGTGGCAGGGTGTTTGACATTCATTCCCATTTCTTGCATGGGACCTAAGCATGCACCCAAGGACAAAGATTTGATTTTTCAACCAATTTATATGCACGGAGCATGTGCATGTAGTTCAAATTTGAATTATGCACATAAATGCATTGAAAACTCACTTAATGCATAAAAATGTCCAAACCAACCCCGAAAAATCACAAAAATAACACAACACTCCTGTTGTTCTATGTTGACACGAGAAAATTTTGAAAGCAATAAGTGGCAATGGATATCGTTTCGCCCCCAAAGTTGGGGCGTTCCCTACCGAAACCATCATGCTTGTTGTGAGAAGCTCTGGTTTGTGAGAAGCATATACCCAAAGCTGCCCTAAATGGGACAAAAACTTTACCACGGCATGTTGATGCCGCTCCATGATAGCATGCCAAGTTTCATGAATTTCAGACGAGTTTTGGATTTACTAGAATTTACAAATCAGGTATCTCAATGTTTGCGGCCGAGTGACGGTGGCAGGGTGTTTGACATTCATTCCCATTTCTTGCATGGGACCTAAGCATGCACCCAAGGACAAAGATTTGATTTTTCAACCAATTTATATGCACCGGAGCATGTGCATGTAGTTCAAATTTGAATTATGCACATAAATGCATTGAAAACTCACTTAATGCATAAAAATGTCCAAACGAACCCCGAAAAATCACAAAAAATAACACAACACTCCTGTTGTTCTATGTTGACACGAGAAAAAATTTGAAAGCAATAAGAGGCAATGGATATCGTTTCGTCCCCAAAGTTGGGGCGTTCCCTACCGAAACCATCATGCTTGTTGTGAGAAGCTCTGGTTTGTGAGAAGCATATACCCAAACCTGCCCCAAATGGGACAAAAACTTTACCACGCCATGTTGATGCCGCTCCATGATAGCATGCCAAGTTTCATGAATTTCAGACGAGTTTTGGATTTACTAGAATTTAAAACCAGGTATCTCAATGTTTGCGGCCGAGTGACGGTGGCAGGGTGTTTGACATTCATTCCCATTTCTTGCATGGGACCTAAGCATGCACCCAAGGACAAAGATTTGATTTTTCAACCAATTTATATGCACGGAGCATGTGCATGTAGTTCAAATTTGAATTATGCACATAAATGCATTGAAAACTCACTTAATGCATAAAAATGTCCAAACGAACCCCGAAAAATCACAAAAATAACACAACACTCCTGTTGTTCTATGTTGACACGAGAAAAAATTTGAAAGCAATAAGAGGCAATGGATATCGTTTCGTCCCCAAAGTTGGGGCGTTCCCTACCGAAACCATCATGCTTGTTGTGAGAAGCTCTGGTTTGTGAGAAGCATATACCCAAACCTGCCCCAAATGGGACAAAAACTTTACCACGCCATGTTGATGCCGCTCCATGATAGCATGCCAAGTTTCATGAATTTCAGACGAGTTTTGGATTTACTAGAATTTAAAAACCAGGTATCTCAATGTTTGCGGCCGAGTGACGGTGGCAGGGTGTTTGACATTCATTCCCATTTCTTGCATGGGACCTAAGCATGCACCCAAGGACAAAGATTTGATTTTTCAACCAATTTATATGCACCGGAGCATGTGCATGTAGTTCAAATTTGAATTATGCACATAAATGCATTGAAAACTCACTTAATGCATAAAAATGTCCAAACGAACCCCGAAAAATCACAAAAATAACACAACACTCCTGTTGTTCTATGTTGACACGAGAAAAAATTTGAAAGCAATAAGAGGCAATGGATATCGTTTCGTCCCCAAAGTTGGGGCGTTCCCTACCGAAACCATCATGCTTGTTGTGAGAAGCTCTGGTTTGTGAGAAGCATATACCCAAACCTGCCCCAAATGGGACAAAAACTTTACCACGCATGTTGATGCCGCTCCATGATAGCATGCCAAGTTTCATGAATTTCAGACGAGTTTTGGATTTACTAGAATTTAAAACCAGGTATCTCAATGTTTGCGGCCGAGTGACGGTGGCAGGGTGTTTGACATTCATTCCCATTTCTTGCATGGGACCTAAGCATGCACCCAAGGACAAAGATTTGATTTTTCAACCAATTTATATGCACCGGAGCATGTGCATGTAGTTCAAATTTGAATTATGCACATAAATGCATTGAAAACTCACTTAATGCATAAAAATGTCCAAACGAACCCCGAAAAATCACAAAAAATAACACAACACTCCTGTTGTTCTATGTTGACACGAGAAAAAATTTGAAAGCAATAAGAGGCAATGGATATCGTTTCGTCCCCAAAGTTGGGGCGTTCCCTACCGAAACCATCATGCTTGTTGTGAGAAGCTCTGGTTTGTGAGAAGCATATACCCAAACCTGCCCCAAATGGGACAAAAACTTTACCACGCATGTTGATGCCGCTCCATGATAGCATGCCAAGTTTCATGAATTTCAGACGAGTTTTGGATTTACTAGAATTTAAAAACCAGGTATCTCAATGTTTGCGGCCGAGTGACGGTGGCAGGGTGTTTGACATTCATTCCCATTTCTTGCATGGGACCTAAGCATGCACCCAAGGACAAAGATTTGATTTTTCAACCAATTTATATGCACCGGAGCATGTGCATGTAGTTCAAATTTGAATTATGCACATAAATGCATTGAAAACTCACTTAATGCATAAAAATGTCCAAACGAACCCCGAAAAATCACAAAAAATAACACAACACTCCTGTTGTTCTATGTTGACACGAGAAAAAATTTGAAAGCAATAAGAGGCAATGGATATCGTTTCGCCCCCAAAGTTGGGCGTTCCCTACCGAAACCATCATGCTTGTTGTGAGAAGCTCTGGTTTGTGAGAAGCATATACCCAAACCTGCCCCAAATGGGACAAAAACTTTACCACGCATGTTGATGCCGCTCCATGATAGCATGCCAAGTTTCATGAATTTCAGACGAGTTTTGGATTTACTAGAATTTAAAAACCAGGTATCTCAATGTTTGCGGCCGAGTGACGGTGGCAGGGTGTTGACATTCATTCCCATTTCTTGCATGGGACCTAAGCATGCACCCAAGGACAAAGATTTGATTTTTCAACCAATTTATATGCACCGGAGCATGTGCATGTAGTTCAAATTTGAATTATGCACATAAATGCATTGAAAACACACTTAATGCATAAAAATGTCCAAACGAACCCCGAAAAATCACAAAAAATAACACAACACTCCTGTTGTTCTATGTTGACACGAGAAAAAATTTGAAAGCAATTAGAGGCAATGGATATCGTTTCTTCCCCAAAGTTGGGGCGTTCCCTACCGAAACCATCATGCTTGTTGTGAGAAGCTCTGGTTTGTGAGAAGCATATACCCAAACCTGCCCCAAATGGGACAAAAACTTTACCACGCATGTTGATGCCCCTCCATGATAGCATGCCAAGTTTCATGAATTTCAGACGAGGTTTGGATTTACTAGAATTTAATAAACCAAGTATCTCAATGTTTGCGGCCGAGTGATGGTGACAGGGTGTTTGACATTCGTTCCCATTTCTAGCATGGGACCTAAGCATGCACCCAAGGACAAATATTTTTTTTCAACCAATTTATATGCACCGGAGCATGTGCATGTAGTTCAAATTTGAATTATGCACATAAATGCATTGAAAACTCACTTAATGCATAAAAATGTCCAAACGAACCCGAAAAATCACAAAAATAACACAACACTCCTGTTGTTCTATGTTGACATGAGAAAAAATTTGAAAGCAATTAGAGGCAATGGATATCGTTTCGTCCCCAAAGTTGGGGCGTTCCCTACCGAAACCATCATGCTTGTTGTGAGAAGCTCTGGTTTGTGAGAAGCATATACCCAAACCTGCCCCAAATGGGACAAAAACTTTACCACGCCATGTTGATGCCGCTCCATGATAGCATGCCAAGTTTCATGAATTTCAGACGAGTTTTGGATTTACTAGAATTTAAAAACCAGGTATCTCAATGTTTGCGGCCGAGTGACGGTGGCAGGGTGCTTGACATTCATTCCCATTTCTTGCATGGGACCTAAGCATGCACCCAAGGACAAAGATTTGATTTTTCAACCAATTTATATGCACCGGAGCATGTGCATGTAGTTCAAATTTGAATTATGCACATAAATGCATTGAAAACTCACTTAATGCATAAAAATGTCCAAACGAACCCCGAAAAATCACAAAAAATAACACAACACTCCTGTTGTTCTATGTTGACACGAGAAAAAATTTGAAAGCAATTAGAGGCAATGGATATCGTTTCGTCCCCAAAGTTGGGGCGTTCCCTACCGAAACCATCATGCTTGTTGTGAGAAGCTCTGGTTTGTGAGAAGCATATACCCAAACCTGCCCCAAATGGGACAAAAACTTTACCACGCCATGTTGATGCCGCTCCATGATAGCATGCCAAGTTTCATGAATTTCAGACGAGTTTTGGATTTACTAGAATTTAAAAACCAGGTATCTCAATGTTTGCGGCCGAGTGACGGTGGCAGGGTGCTTGACATTCATTCCCATTTCTTGCATGGGACCTAAGCATGCACCCAAGGACAAAGATTTGATTTTTCAACCAATTTATATGCACCGGAGCATGTGCATGTAGTTCAAATTTGAATTATGCACATAAATGCATTGAAAACTCACTTAATGCATAAAAATGTCCAAACGAACCCCGAAAAATCACAAAAAATAACACAACACTCCTGTTGTTCTATGTTGACACGAGAAAAAATTTGAAAGCAATTAGAGGCAATGGATATCGTTTCGTCCCCAAAGTTGGGCGTTCCCTACCGAAACCATCATGCTTGTTGTGAGAAGCTCTGGTTTGTGAGAAGCATATACCCAAACCTGCCCCAAATGGGACAAAAACTTTACCACGCATGTTGATGCCGCTCCATGATAGCATGCCAAGTTTCATGAATTTCAGACGAGTTTTGGATTTACTAGAATTTAAAACCAGGTATCTCAATGTTTGCGGCCGAGTGACGGTGGCAGGGTGCTTGACATTCATTCCCATTTCTTGCATGGGACCTAAGCATGCACCCAAGGACAAAGATTTGATTTTTCAACCAATTTATATGCACGGAGCATGTGCATGTAGTTCAAATTTGAATTATGCACATAAATGCATTGAAAACTCACTTAATGCATAAAAATGTCCAAACGAACCCCGAAAAATCACAAAAAATAACACAACACTCCTGTTGTTCTATGTTGACACGAGAAAAATTTGAAAGCAATTAGAGGCAATGGATATCGTTTCGTCCCCAAAGTTGGGGCGTTCCCTACCGAAACCATCATGCTTGTTGTGAGAAGCTCTGGTTTGTGAGAAGCATATACCCAAACCTGCCCCAAATGGGACAAAAACTTTACCACGCCATGTTGATGCCGCTCCATGATAGCATGCCAAGTTTCATGAATTTCAGACGAGTTTTGGATTTACTAGAATTTAAAAACCAGGTATCTCAATGTTTGCGGCCGAGTGACGGTGGCAGGGTGTTTGACATTCATTCCCATTTCTTGCATGGGACCTAAGCATGCACCCAAGGACAAAGATTTGATTTTTCAACCAATTTATATGCACCGGAGCATGTGCATGTAGTTCAAATTTGAATTATGCACATAAATGCATTGAAAACTCACTTAATGCATAAAAATGTCCAAACGAACCCCGAAAAATCACAAAAAAAACACAACACTCCTGTTGTTCTATGTTGACATGAGAAAAAATTTGAAAGCAATAAGAGGCAATGGATATCGTTTCGTCCCCAAAGTTGGGGCGTTCCCTACCGAAACCATCATGCTTGTTGTGAGAAGCTCTGGTTTGTCAGAAGCATATACCCAAACCTGCCCCAAATGGGACAAAAACTTTACCACGCCATGTTGATGCCGCTCCATGATAGCATGTCAAGTTTCATGATTTTAAGACAAGTTTTGGATTTACTAGAATTTAAAAACCAGGTATCTCAATGTTTGCGGCCGAGTGACGGTGGCAGGGTGCTTGACATTCATTCCCATTTCTTGCATGGGACCTAAGCATGCACCCAAGGACAAAGATTTGATTTTTCAACCAATTTATATGCACCGGAGCATGTGCATGTAGTTCAAATTTGAATTATGCACATAAATGCATTGAAAACTCACTTAATGCATAAAAATGTCCAAACGAACCCCGAAAAATCACAAAAAATAACACAACACTCCTGTTGTTCTATGTTGACACGAGAAAAAATTTGAAAGCAATTAGAGGCAATGGATATCGTTTCGTCCCCAAAGTTGGGGCGTTCCCTACCGAAACCATCATGCTTGTTGTGAGAAGCTCTGGTTTGTGAGAAGCATATACCCAAACCTGCCCCAAATGGGACAAAAACTTTACCACGCCATGTTGATGCCGCTCCATGATAGCATGCCAAGTTTCATGAATTTCAGACGAGTTTTGGATTTACTAGAATTTAAAAACCAGGTATCTCAATGTTTGCGGCCGAGTGACGGTGGCAGGGTGCTTGACATTCATTCCCATTTCTTGCATGGGACCTAAGCATGCACCCAAGGACAAAGATTTGATTTTTCAACCAATTTATATGCACCGGAGCATGTGCATGTAGTTCAAATTTGAATTATGCACATAAATGCATTGAAAACTCACTTAATGCATAAAAATGTCCAAACGAACCCCGAAAAATCACAAAAAATAACACAACACTCCTGTTGTTCTATGTTGACACGAGAAAAAATTTGAAAGCAATAGAGGCAATGGATATCGTTTCGTCCCCAAAGTTGGGGCGTTCCCTACCGAAACCATCATGCTTGTTGTGAGAAGCTCTGGTTTGTGAGAAGCATATACCCAAACCTGCCCCAAATGGGACAAAAACTTTACCACGCATGTTGATGCCGCTCCATGATAGCATGCCAAGTTTCATGAATTTCAGACGAGTTTTGGATTTACTAGAATTTAAAAACCAGGTATCTCAATGTTTGCGGCCGAGTGACGGTGGCAGGGTGCTTGACATTCATTCCCATTTCTTGCATGGGACCTAAGCATGCACCCAAGGACAAAGATTTGATTTTTCAACCAATTTATATGCACGGAGCATGTGCATGTAGTTCAAATTTGAATTATGCACATAAATGCATTGAAAACTCACTTAATGCATAAAAATGTCCAAACGAACCCCGAAAAATCACAAAAAATAACACAACACTCCTGTTGTTCTATGTTGACACGAGAAAAAATTTGAAAGCAATTAGAGGCAATGGATATCGTTTCGCCCCCAAAGTTGGGGCGTTCCCTACCGAAACCATCATGCTTGTTGTGAGAAGCTCTGGTTTGTGAGAAGCATATACCCAAACCTGCCCCAAATGGGACAAAAACTTTACCACGCCATGTTGATGCCGCTCCATGATAGCATGCCAAGTTTCATGAATTTCAGACGAGTTTTGGATTTACTAGAATTTAAAAACCAGGTATCTCAATGTTTGCGGCCGAGTGACGGTGGCAGGGTGTTTGACATTCATTCCCATTTCTTGCATGGGACCTAAGCATGCACCCAAGGACAAAGATTTGATTTTTCAACCAATTTATATGCACGGGAGCATGTGCATGTAGTTCAAATTTGAATTATGCACATAAATGCATTGAAAACTCACTTAATGCATAAAAATGTCCAAACGAACCCCGAAAAATCACAAAAAATAACACAACACTCCTGTTGTTCTATGTTGACACGAGAAAAAATTTGAAAGCAATTAGAGGCAATGGATATCGTTTCGTCCCCAAAGTTGGGGCGTTCCCTACCGAAACCATCATGCTTGTTGTGAGAAGCTCTGGTTTGTGAGAAGCATATACCCAAACCTGCCCCAAATGGGACAAAAACTTTACCACGCCATGTTGATGCCGCTCCATGATAGCATGCCAAGTTTCATGAATTTCAGACGAGTTTTGGATTTACTAGAATTTAAAAACCAGGTATCTCAATGTTTGCGGCCGAGTGACGGTGGCAGGGTGTTTGACATTCATTCCCATTTCTTGCATGGGACCTAAGCATGCACCCAAGGACAAAGATTTGATTTTTCAACCAATTTATATGCACGGAGCATGTGCATGTAGTTCAAATTTGAATTATGCACATAAATGCATTGAAAACTCACTTAATGCATAAAAATGTCCAAACGAACCCCGAAAAATCACAAAAAATAACACAACACTCCTGTTGTTCTATGTTGACACGAGAAAAAATTTGAAAGCAATAGAGGCAATGGATATCGTTTCGTCCCCAAAGTTGGGGCGTTCCCTACCGAAACCATCATGCTTGTTGTGAGAAGCTCTGGTTTGTGAGAAGCATATACCCAAACCTGCCCCAAATGGGACAAAAACTTTACCACGCATGTTGATGCCGCTCCATGATAGCATGCCAAGTTTCATGAATTTCAGACGAGTTTTGGATTTACTAGAATTTAAAAACCAGGTATCTCAATGTTTGCGGCCGAGTGACGGTGGCAGGGTGCTTGACATTCATTCCCATTTCTTGCATGGGACCTAAGCATGCACCCAAGGACAAAGATTTGATTTTTCAACCAATTTATATGCACCGGAGCATGTGCATGTAGTTCAAATTTGAATTATGCACATAAATGCATTGAAAACTCACTTAATGCATAAAAATGTCCAAACGAACCCCGAAAAATCACAAAAAATAACACAACACTCCTGTTGTTCTATGTTGACACGAGAAAAAATTTGAAAGCAATAGAGGCAATGGATATCGTTTCGTCCCCAAAGTTGGGGCGTTCCCTACCGAAACCATCATGCTTGTTGTGAGAAGCTCTGGTTTGTGAGAAGCATATACCCAAACCTGCCCCAAATGGGACAAAAACTTTACCACGCCATGTTGATGCCGCTCCATGATAGCATGCCAAGTTTCATGAATTTCAGACGAGTTTTGGATTTACTAGAATTTAAAAACCAGGTATCTCAATGTTTGCGGCCGAGTGACGGTGGCAGGGTGCTTGACATTCATTCCCATTTCTTGCATGGGACCTAAGCATGCACCCAAGGACAAAGATTTGATTTTTCAACCAATTTATATGCACGGAGCATGTGCATGTAGTTCAAATTTGAATTATGCACATAAATGCATTGAAAACTCACTTAATGCATAAAAATGTCCAAACGAACCCCGAAAAATCACAAAAAATAACACAACACTCCTGTTGTTCTATGTTGACACGAGAAAAAATTTGAAAGCAATAGAGGCAATGGATATCGTTTCGTCCCCAAAGTTGGGGCGTTCCCTACCGAAACCATCATGCTTGTTGTGAGAAGCTCTGGTTTGTGAGAAGCATATACCCAAACCTGCCCCAAATGGGACAAAAACTTTACCACGCCATGTTGATGCCGCTCCATGATAGCATGCCAAGTTTCATGAATTTCAGACGAGTTTTGGATTTACTAGAATTTAAAAACCAGGTATCTCAATGTTTGCGGCCGAGTGACGGTGGCAGGGTGCTTTGACATTCATTCCCATTTCTTGCATGGGACCTAAGCATGCACCCAAGGACAAAGATTTGATTTTTCAACCAATTTATATGCACGGGAGCATGTGCATGTAGTTCAAATTTGAATTATGCACATAAATGCATTGAAAACTCACTTAATGCATAAAAATGTCCAAACGAACCCCAAAAAATCACAAAAATAACACAACACTCCTGTTGTTCTATGTTGACACGAGAAAAAATTTGAAAGCAATAGAGGCAATGGATATCGTTTCGTCCCCAAAGTTGGGCGTTCCCTACCGAAACCATCATGCTTGTTGTGAGAAGCTCTGGTTTGTGAGAAGCATATACCCAAACCTGCCCCAAATGGGACAAAAACTTTACCATACCATGTTGATGCCGCTCCATGATAGCATGCCAAGTTTCATGAATTTCAGACGAGTTTTGGATTTACTAGAATTTAAAACCAGGTATCTCAATGTTTGCGGCCGAGTGACGGTGGCAGGGTGCTTGACATTCATTCCCATTTCTTGCATGGGACCTAAGCATGCACCCAAGGACAAAGATTTGATTTTTCAACCAATTTATATGCACCGGAGCATGTGCATGTAGTTCAAATTTGAATTATGCACATAAATGCATTGAAAACTCACTTAATGCATAAAAATGTCCAAACGAACCCCGAAAAATCACAAAAAATAACACAACACTCCTGTTGTTCTATGTTGACACGAGAAAAATTTGAAAGCAATAGAGGCAATGGATATCGTTTCGCCCCCAAAGTTGGGGCGTTCCCTACCGAAACCATCATGCTTGTTGTGAGAAGCTCTGGTTTGTGAGAAGCATATACCCAAACCTGCCCCAAATGGGACAAAAACTTTACCACGCATGTTGATGCCGCTCCATGATAGCATGCCAAGTTTCATGAATTTCAGACGAGTTTTGGATTTACTAGAATTTAAAAACCAGGTATCTCAATGTTTGCGGCCGAGTGACGGTGGCAGGGTGTTTGACATTCATTCCCATTTCTTGCATGGGACCTAAGCATGCACCCAAGGACAAAGATTTGATTTTTCAACCAATTTATATGCACCGGAGCATGTGCATGTAGTTCAAATTTGAATTATGCACATAAATGCATTGAAAACTCACTTAATGCATAAAAATGTCCAAACGAACCCCGAAAAATCACAAAAAATAACACAACACTCCTGTTGTTCTATGTTGACACGAGAAAAAATTTGAAAGCAATAAGAGGCAATGGATATCGTTTCGCCCCAAAGTTGGGGCGTTCCCTACCGAAACCATCATGCTTGTTGTGAGAAGCTCTGGTTTGTGAGAAGCATATACCCAAACCTGCCCCAAATGGGACAAAAACTTTACCACGCATGTTGATGCCGCTCCATGATAGCATGCCAAGTTTCATGAATTTCAGACGAGTTTTGGATTTACTAGAATTTAAAAACCAGGTATCTCAATGTTTGCGGCCGAGTGACGGTGGCAGGGTGCTTGACATTCATTCCCATTTCTTGCATGGGACCTAAGCATGCACCCAAGGACAAAGATTTGATTTTTCAACCAATTTATATGCACCGGAGCATGTGCATGTAGTTCAAATTTGAATTATGCACATAAATGCATTGAAAACTCACTTAATGCATAAAAATGTCCAAACGAACCCCGAAAAATCACAAAAAATAACACAACACTCCTGTTGTTCTATGTTGACACGAGAAAAAATTTGAAAGCAATTAGAGGCAATGGATATCGTTTCGTCCCCAAAGTTGGGGCGTTCCCTACCGAAACCATCATGCTTGTTGTGAGAAGCTCTGGTTTGTGAGAAGCATATACCCAAACCTGCCCCAAATGGGACAAAAACTTTACCACGCATGTTGATGCCGCTCCATGATAGCATGCCAAGTTTCATGAATTTCAGACGAGTTTTGGATTTACTAGAATTTAAAAACCAGGTATCTCAATGTTTGCGGCCGAGTGACGGTGGCAGGGTGTTTGACATTCATTCCCATTTCTTGCATGGGACCTAAGCATGCACCCAAGGACAAAGATTTGATTTTTCAACCAATTTATATGCACCGGAGCATGTGCATGTAGTTCAAATTTGAATTATGCACATAAATGCATTGAAAACTCACTTAATGCATAAAAATGTCCAAACGAACCCCGAAAAATCACAAAAAATAACACAACACTCCTGTTGTTCTATGTTGACACGAGAAAAAATTTGAAAGCAATAGAGGCAATGGATATCGTTTCGCCCCAAAGTTGGGGCGTTCCCTACCGAAACCATCATGCTTGTTGTGAGAAGCTCTGGTTTGTGAGAAGCATATACCCAAACCTGCCCCAAATGGGACAAAAACTTTACCACGCCATGTTGATGCCGCTCCATGATAGCATGCCAAGTTTCATGAATTTCAGACGAGTTTTGGATTTACTAGAATTTAAAAACCAGGTATCTCAATGTTTGCGGCCGAGTGACGGTGGCAGGGTGCTTGACATTCATTCCCATTTCTTGCATGGGACCTAAGCATGCACCCAAGGACAAAGATTTGATTTTTCAACCAATTTATATGCACGGGAGCATGTGCATGTAGTTCAAATTTGAATTATGCACATAAATGCATTGAAAACTCACTTAATGCATAAAAATGTCCAAACGAACCCGAAAAATCACAAAAAATAACACAACACTCCTGTTGTTCTATGTTGACACGAGAAAAAAATTTGAAAGCAATTAGAGGCAATGGATATCGTTTCGTCCCCAAAGTTGGGGCGTTCCCTACCGAAACCATCATGCTTGTTGTGAGAAGCTCGGTTTGTGAGAAGCATATACCCAAACCTGCCCCAAATGGGACAAAAACTTTACCACGCATGTTGATGCCGCTCCATGATAGCATGCCAAGTTTCATGAATTTCAGACGAGTTTTGGATTTACTAGAATTTAAAAACCAGGTATCTCAATGTTTGCGGCCGAGTGACGGTTGCAAGGTGTTTGACATTCATTCCCATTTCTTGCATGGGACCTAAGCATGCACCCAAGGACAAAGATTTGATTTTTCAACCAATTTATATGCACCGGAGCATGTGCATGTAGTTCAAATTTGAATTATGCACATAAATGCATTGAAAACTCACTTAATGCATAAAAATGTCCAAACGAACCCCAAAAATCACAAAAAATAACACAACACTCCTGTTGTTCTATGTTGACACGAGAAAAATTTGAAAGCAATTAGAGGCAATGGATATCGTTTCGCCCCAAAGTTGGGGCGTTCCCTACCGAAACCATCATGCTTGTTGTGAGAAGCTCTGGTTTGTGAGAAGCATATACCCAAACCTGCCCCAAATGGGACAAAAACTTTACCACTCCATGTTGATGCCGCTCCATGATAGCATGCCAAGTTTCATGAATTTCAGACGAGTTTTGGATTTACTAGAATTTAAAAACCAGGTATCTCAATGTTTGCGGCCGAGTGACGGTGGCAGGGTGCTTGACATTCATTCCCATTTCTTGCATGGGACCTAAGCATGCACCCAAGGACAAAGATTTGATTTTTCAACCAATTTATATGCACCGGAGCATGTGCATGTAGTTCAAATTTGAATTATGCACATAAATGCATTGAAAACTCACTTAATGCATAAAAATGTCCAAACGAACCCCGAAAAATCACAAAAATAACACAACACTCCTGTTGTTCTATGTTGACACGAGAAAAAATTTGAAAGCAATAGAGGCAATGGATATCGTTTCGCCCCCAAAGTTGGGGCGTTCCCTACCGAAACCATCATGCTTGTTGTGAGAAGCTCTGGTTTGTGAGAAGCATATACCCAAACCTGCCCCAAATGGGACAAAAACTTTACCACGCCATGTTGATGCCGCTCCATGATAGCATGCCAAGTTTCATGAATTTCAGACGAGTTTTGGATTTACTAGAATTTAAAAACCAGGTATCTCAATGTTTGCGGCCGAGTGACGGTGGCAGGGTGCTTGACATTCATTCCCATTTCTTGCATGGGACCTAAGCATGCACCCAAGGACAAAGATTTGATTTTTCAACCAATTTATATGCACGGGAGCATGTGCATGTAGTTCAAATTTGAATTATGCACATAAATGCATTGAAAACTCACTTAATGCATAAAAATGTCCAAACGAACCCCGAAAAATCACAAAAAATAACACAACACTCCTGTTGTTCTATGTTGACACGAGAAAAAATTTGAAAGCAATAGAGGCAATGGATATCGTTTCGTCCCCAAAGTTGGGGCGTTCCCTACCGAAACCATCATGCTTGTTGTGAGAAGCTCTGGTTTGTGAGAAGCATATACCCAAACCTGCCCCAAATGGGACAAAAACTTTACCACGCCATGTTGATGCCGCTCCATGATAGCATGCCAAGTTTCATGAATTTCAGACGAGTTTTGGATTTACTAGAATTTAAAAACCAGGTATCTCAATGTTTGCGGCCGAGTGACGGTGGCAGGGTGCTTGACATTCATTCCCATTTCTTGCATGGGACCTAAGCATGCACCCAAGGACAAAGATTTGATTTTTCAACCAATTTATATGCACGGAGCATGTGCATGTAGTTCAAATTTGAATTATGCACATAAATGCATTGAAAACTCACTTAATGCATAAAAATGTCCAAACGAACCCCAAAAAATCAAAAAAATAACACAACACTCCAGTTGTTCTATGTTGACACGAGAAAAAATTTGAAAGCAATTAGAGGCAATGGATATCGTTTCGCCCCAAAGTTGGGGCGTTCCCTACCGAAACCATCATGCTTGTTGTGAGAAGCTCTGGTTTGTGAGAAGCATATACCCAAACCTGCCCCAAATGGGACAAAAACTTTACCACGCATGTTGATGCCGCTCCATGATAGCATGCCAAGTTTCATGAATTTCAGACGAGTTTTGGATTTACTAGAATTTAAAAACCAGGTATCTCAATGTTTGCGGCCGAGTGACGGTGGCAGGGTGTTGACATTCATTCCCATTTCTTGCATGGGACCTAAGCATGCACCCAAGGACAAAGATTTGATTTTTCAACCAATTTATATGCACGGAGCATGTGCATGTAGTTCAAATTTGAATTATGCACATAAATGCATTGAAAACTCACTTAATGCATAAAAATGTCCAAACGAACCCCGAAAAATCACAAAAAATAACACAACACTCCTGTTGTTCTATGTTGACACGAGAAAAATTTGAAAGCAATAGAGGCAATGGATATCGTTTCGCCCCAAAGTTGGGGCGTTCCCTACCGAAACCATCATGCTTGTTGTGAGAAGCTCTGGTTTGTGAGAAGCATATACCCAAACCTGCCCCAAATGGGACAAAAACTTTACCACGCATGTTGATGCCGCTCCATGATAGCATGCCAAGTTTCATGAATTTCAGACGAGTTTTGGATTTACTAGAATTTAAAAACCAGGTATCTCAATGTTTGCGGCCGAGTGACGGTGGCAGGGTGCTTGACATTCATTCCCATTTCTTGCATGGGACCTAAGCATGCACCCAAGGACAAAGATTTGATTTTTCAACCAATTTATATGCACGGAGCATGTGCATGTAGTTCAAATTTGAATTATGCACATAAATGCATTGAAAACTCACTTAATGCATAAAAATGTCCAAACGAACCCCGAAAAATCACAAAAAATAACACAACACTCCTGTTGTTCTATGTTGACACGAGAAAAAATTTGAAAGCAATAGAGGCAATGGATATCGTTTCGCCCCAAAGTTGGGGCGTTCCCTACCGAAACCATCATGCTTGTTGTGAGAAGCTCTGGTTTGTGAGAAGCATATACCCAAACCTGCCCCAAATGGGACAAAAACTTTACCACGCATGTTGATGCCGCTCCATGATAGCATGCCAAGTTTCATGAATTTCAGACGAGTTTTGGATTTACTAGAATTTAAAAACCAGGTATCTCAATGTTTGCGGCCGAGTGACGGTGGCAGGGTGCTTGACATTCATTCCCATTTCTTGCATGGGACCTAAGCATGCACCCAAGGACAAAGATTTGATTTTTCAACCAATTTATATGCACCGGAGCATGTGCATGTAGTTCAAATTTGAATTATGCACATAAATGCATTGAAAACTCACTTAATGCATAAAAATGTCCAAACGAACCCCGAAAAATCACAAAAAATAACACAACACTCCTGTTGTTCTATGTTGACACGAGAAAAATTTGAAAGCAATTAGAGGCAATGGATATCGTTTCGTCCCCAAAGTTGGGGCGTTCCCTACCGAAACCATCATGCTTGTTGTGAGAAGCTCTGGTTTGTGAGAAGCATATACCCAAACCTGCCCCAAATGGGACAAAAACTTTACCACGCATGTTGATGCCGCTCCATGATAGCATGCCAAGTTTCATGAATTTCAGACGAGTTTTGGATTTACTAGAATTTAAAAACCAGGTATCTCAATGTTTGCGGCCGAGTGACGGTGGCAGGGTGTTTGACATTCATTCCCATTTCTTGCATGGGACCTAAGCATGCACCCAAGGACAAAGATTTGATTTTTCAACCAATTTATATGCACGGAGCATGTGCATGTAGTTCAAATTTGAATTATGCACATAAATGCATTGAAAACTCACTTAATGCATAAAAATGTCCAAACGAACCCCGAAAAATCACAAAAATAACACAACACTCCTGTTGTTCTATGTTGACACGAGAAAAAATTTGAAAGCAATAAGAGGCAATGGATATCGTTTCGCCCCCAAAGTTGGGGCGTTCCCTACCGAAACCATCATGCTTGTTGTGAGAAGCTCTGGTTTGTGAGAAGCATATACCCAAACCTGCCCCAAATGGGACAAAAACTTTACCACGCATGTTGATGCCGCTCCATGATAGCATGCCAAGTTTCATGAATTTCAGACGAGTTTTGGATTTACTAGAATTTAAAAACCAGGTATCTCAATGTTTGCGGCCGAGTGACGGTGGCAGGGTGTTTGACATTCATTCCCATTTCTTGCATGGGACCTAAGCATGCACCCAAGGACAAAGATTTGATTTTTCAACCAATTTATATGCACCGGAGCATGTGCATGTAGTTCAAATTTGAATTATGCACATAAATGCATTGAAAACTCACTTAATGCATAAAAATGTCCAAACGAACCCCGAAAAATCACAAAAATAACACAACACTCCTGTTGTTCTATGTTGACACGAGAAAAAATTTGAAAGCAATAGAGGCAATGGATATCGTTTCGTCCCCAAAGTTGGGGCGTTCCCTACCGAAACCATCATGCTTGTTGTGAGAAGCTCTGGTTTGTGAGAAGCATATACCCAAACCTGCCCCAAATGGGACAAAAACTTTACCACGGCATGTTGATGCCGCTCCATGATAGCATGCCAAGTTTCATGAATTTCAGACGAGTTTTGGATTTACTAGAATTTAAAAACCAGGTATCTCAATGTTTGCGGCCGAGTGACGGTGGCAGGGTGTTTGACATTCATTCCCATTTCTTGCATGGGACCTAAGCATGCACCCAAGGACAAAGATTTGATTTTTCAACCAATTTATATGCACCGGAGCATGTGCATGTAGTTCAAATTTGAATTATGCACATAAATGCATTGAAAACTCACTTAATGCATAAAAATGTCCAAACGAACCCCGAAAAATCACAAAAAATAACACAACACTCCTGTTGTTCTATGTTGACACGAGAAAAAATTTGAAAGCAATAAGAGGCAATGGATATCGTTTCGTCCCCAAAGTTGGGGCGTTCCCTACCGAAACCATCATGCTTGTTGTGAGAAGCTCTGGTTTGTGAGAAGCATATACCCAAACCTGCCCCAAATGGGACAAAAACTTTACCACGGCATGTTGATGCCGCTCCATGATAGCATGCCAAGTTTCATGAATTTCAGACGAGTTTTGGATTTACTAGAATTTAAAAACCAGGTATCTCAATGTTTGCGGCCGAGTGACGGTGGCAGGGTGTTTGACATTCATTCCCATTTCTTGCATGGGACCTAAGCATGCACCCAAGGACAAAGATTTGATTTTTCAACCAATTTATATGCACCGGAGCATGTGCATGTAGTTCAAATTTGAATTATGCACATAAATGCATTGAAAACTCACTTAATGCATAAAAATGTCCAAACGAACCCCGAAAAATCACAAAAAATAACACAACACTCCTGTTGTTCTATGTTGACACGAGAAAAAATTTGAAAGCAATAGAGGCAATGGATATCGTTTCGCCCCAAAGTTGGGGCGTTCCCTACCGAAACCATCATGCTTGTTGTGAGAAGCTCTGGTTTGTGAGAAGCATATACCCAAACCTGCCCCAAATGGGACAAAAACTTTACCACGGCATGTTGATGCCGCTCCATGATAGCATGCCAAGTTTCATGAATTTCAGACGAGTTTTGGATTTACTAGAATTTAAAAACCAGGTATCTCAATGTTTGCGGCCGAGTGACGGTGGCAGGGTGTTTGACATTCATTCCCATTTCTTGCATGGGACCTAAGCATGCACCCAAGGACAAAGATTTGATTTTTCAACCAATTTATATGCACCGGAGCATGTGCATGTAGTTCAAATTTGAATTATGCACATAAATGCATTGAAAACTCACTTAATGCATAAAAATGTCCAAACGAACCCCGAAAAATCACAAAAAATAACACAACACTCCTGTTGTTCTATGTTGACACGAGAAAAAATTTGAAAGCAATAGAGGCAATGGATATCGTTTCGCCCCAAAGTTGGGGCGTTCCCTACCGAAACCATCATGCTTGTTGTGAGAAGCTCTGGTTTGTGAGAAGCATATACCCAAACCTGCCCCAAATGGGACAAAAACTTTACCACGCATGTTGATGCCGCTCCATGATAGCATGCCAAGTTTCATGAATTTCAGACGAGTTTTGGATTTACTAGAATTTAAAAACCAGGTATCTCAATGTTTGCGGCCGAGTGACGGTGGCAGGGTGTTTGACATTCATTCCCATTTCTTGCATGGGACCTAAGCATGCACCCAAGGACAAAGATTTGATTTTTCAACCAATTTATATGCACCGGAGCATGTGCATGTAGTTCAAATTTGAATTATGCACATAAATGCATTGAAAACTCACTTAATGCATAAAAATGTCCAAACGAACCCCGAAAAATCACAAAAAATAACACAACACTCCTGTTGTTCTATGTTGACACGAGAAAAAATTTGAAAGCAATAAGAGGCAATGGATATCGTTTCGCCCCAAAGTTGGGGCGTTCCCTACCGAAACCATCATGCTTGTTGTGAGAAGCTCTGGTTTGTGAGAAGCATATACCCAAACCTGCCCCAAATGGGACAAAAACTTTACCACGCATGTTGATGCCGCTCCATGATAGCATGCCAAGTTTCATGAATTTCAGACGAGTTTTGGATTTACTAGAATTTAAAAACCAGGTATCTCAATGTTTGCGGCCGAGTGACGGTGGCAGGGTGTTTGACATTCATTCCCATTTCTTGCATGGGACCTAAGCATGCACCCAAGGACAAAGATTTGATTTTTCAACCAATTTATATGCACCGGAGCATGTGCATGTAGTTCAAATTTGAATTATGCACATAAATGCATTGAAAACTCACTTAATGCATAAAAATGTCCAAACGAACCCCGAAAAATCACAAAAAATAACACAACACTCCTGTTGTTCTATGTTGACACGAGAAAAAATTTGAAAGCAATAGAGGCAATGGATATCGTTTCGCCCCCAAAGTTGGGGCGTTCCCTACCGAAACCATCATGCTTGTTGTGAGAAGCTCTGGTTTGTGAGAAGCATATACCCAAACCTGCCCCAAATGGGACAAAAACTTTACCACGGCATGTTGATGCCGCTCCATGATAGCATGCCAAGTTTCATGAATTTCAGACGAGTTTTGGATTTACTAGAATTTAAAAACCAGGTATCTCAATGTTTGCGGCCGAGTGACGGTGGCAGGGTGTTTGACATTCATTCCCATTTCTTGCATGGGACCTAAGCATGCACCCAAGGACAAAGATTTGATTTTTCAACCAATTTATATGCACCGGAGCATGTGCATGTAGTTCAAATTTGAATTATGCACATAAATGCATTGAAAACTCACTTAATGCATAAAAATGTCCAAACGAACCCCGAAAAATCACAAAAAATAACACAACACTCCTGTTGTTCTATGTTGACACGAGAAAAAATTTGAAAGCAATAAGAGGCAATGGATATCGTTTCGCCCCCAAAGTTGGGGCGTTCCCTACCGAAACCATCATGCTTGTTGTGAGAAGCTCTGGTTTGTGAGAAGCATATACCCAAACCTGCCCCAAATGGGACAAAAACTTTACCACGCATGTTGATGCCGCTCCATGATAGCATGCCAAGTTTCATGAATTTCAGACGAGTTTTGGATTTACTAGAATTTAAAAACCAGGTATCTCAATGTTTGCGGCCGAGTGACGGTGGCAGGGTGTTTGACATTCATTCCCATTTCTTGCATGGGACCTAAGCATGCACCCAAGGACAAAGATTTGATTTTTCAACCAATTTATATGCACTGGAGCATGTGCATGTAGTTCAAATTTGAATTATGCACATAAATGCATTGAAAACTCACTTAATGCATAAAAATGTCCAAACGAACCCCGAAAAATCACAAAAAATAACACAACACTCCTGTTGTTCTATGTTGACACGAGAAAAAATTTGAAAGCAATAAGAGGCAATGGATATCGTTTCGCCCCCAAAGTTGGGGCGTTCCCTACCGAAACCATCATGCTTGTTGTGAGAAGCTCTGGTTTGTGAGAAGCATATACCCAAACCTGCCCCAAATGGGACAAAAACTTTACCACGGCATGTTGATGCCGCTCCATGATAGCATGCCAAGTTTCATGAATTTCAGACGAGTTTTGGATTTACTAGAATTTAAAAACCAGGTATCTCAATGTTTGCGGCCGAGTGACGGTGGCAGGGTGTTTGACATTCATTCCCATTTCTTGCATGGGACCTAAGCATGCACCCAAGGACAAAGATTTGATTTTTCAACCAATTTATATGCACCGGAGCATGTGCATGTAGTTCAAATTTGAATTATGCACATAAATGCATTGAAAACTCACTTAATGCATAAAAATGTCCAAACGAACCCCAAAAAATCACAAAAAATCACACAACACTCCTGTTGTTCTGTGTTGACACGAGAACAATTTGAAAGCAATAAGTGGGCAATGGATATCGTTTCGCCCCAAAGTTGGGGCGTTCCCTACCGAAACCATCATGCTTGTTGTGAGAAGCTCTGGTTTGTGAGAAGCATATACCCAAACCTGCCCCAAATGGGACAAAAACTTTACCATGCCATGTTGATGCCGCTCCATGATAGCATGCCAAGTTTCATGAATTTCAGACGAGTTTTGGATTTACTAGAATTTAAAAACCAGGTATCTCAATGTTTGCGGCCGAGTGACGGTGGCAGGGTGTTTGACATTCATTCCCATTTCTTGCATGGGACCTAAGCATGCACCCAAGGACAAAGATTTGATTTTTCAACCAATTTATATGCACGGAGCATGTGCATGTAGTTCAAATTTGAATTATGCACATAAATGCATTGAAAACTCACTTAATGCATAAAAATGTCCAAACGAACCCCGAAAAATCACAAAAAATAACACAACACTCCTGTTGTTCTATGTTGACACGAGAAAAAAATTGAAAGCAATAAGAGGCAATGGATATCGTTTCGCCCCCAAAGTTGGGGCGTTCCCTACCGAAACCATCATGCTTGTTGTGAGAAGCTCTGGTTTGTGAGAAGCATATACCCAAACCTGCCCCAAATGGGACAAAAACTTTACCACGCATGTTGATGCCGCTCCATGATAGCATGCCAAGTTTCATGAATTTCAGACGAGTTTTGGATTTACTAGAATTTAAAAACCAGGTATCTCAATGTTTGCGGCCGAGTGACGGTGGCAGGGTGTTTGACATTCATTCCCATTTCTTGCATGGGACCTAAGCATGCACCCAAGGACAAAGATTTGATTTTTCAACCAATTTATATGCACGGAGCATGTGCATGTAGTTCAAATTTGAATTATGCACATAAATGCATTGAAAACTCACTTAATGCATAAAAATGTCCAAACGAACCCCGAAAAATCACAAAAAATAACACAACACTCCTGTTGTTCTATGTTGACACGAGAAAAAATTTGAAAGCAATAAGAGGCAATGGATATCGTTTCGCCCCAAAGTTGGGGCGTTCCCTACCGAAACCATCATGCTTGTTGTGAGAAGCTCTGGTTTGTGAGAAGCATATACCCAAACCTGCCCCAAATGGGACAAAAACTTTACCACGCATGTTGATGCCGCTCCATGATAGCATGCCAAGTTTCATGAATTTCAGACGAGTTTTGGATTTACTAGAATTTAAAACCAGGTATCTCAATGTTTGCGGCCGAGTGACGGTGGCAGGGTGTTTGACATTCATTCCCATTTCTTGCATGGGACCTAAGCATGCACCCAAGGACAAAGATTTGATTTTTCAACCAATTTATATGCACCGGAGCATGTGCATGTAGTTCAAATTTGAATTATGCACATAAATGCATTGAAAACTCACTTAATGCATAAAAATGTCCAAACGAACCCCGAAAAATCACAAAAAATAACACAACACTCCTGTTGTTCTATGTTGACACGAGAAAAAATTTGAAAGCAATAAGAGGCAATGGATATCGTTTCGCCCCAAAGTTGGGGCGTTCCCTACCGAAACCATCATGCTTGTTGTGAGAAGCTCTGGTTTGTGAGAAGCATATACCCAAACCTGCCCCAAATGGGACAAAAACTTTACCACGCCATGTTGATGCCGCTCCATGATAGCATGCCAAGTTTCATGAATTTCAGACGAGTTTTGGATTTACTAGAATTTAAAAACCAGGTATCTCAATGTTTGCGGCCGAGTGACGGTGGCAGGGTGTTTGACATTCATTCCCATTTCTTGCATGGGACCTAAGCATGCACCCAAGGACAAAGATTTGATTTTTCAACCAATTTATATGCACCGGAGCATGTGCATGTAGTTCAAATTTGAATTATGCACATAAATGCATTGAAAACTCACTTAATGCATAAAAATGTCCAAACGAACCCCGAAAAATCACAAAAAATAACACAACACTCCTGTTGTTCTATGTTGACACGAGAAAAATTTGAAAGCAATAGAGGCAATGGATATCGTTTCGCCCCAAAGTTGGGGCGTTCCCTACCGAAACCATCATGCTTGTTGTGAGAAGCTCTGGTTTGTGAGAAGCATATACCCAAACCTGCCCCAAATGGGACAAAAACTTTACCACGCATGTTGATGCCGCTCCATGATAGCATGCCAAGTTTCATGAATTTCAGACGAGTTTTGGATTTACTAGAATTTAAAAACCAGGTATCTCAATGTTTGCGGCCGAGTGACGGTGGCAGGGTGTTTGACATTCATTCCCATTTCTTGCATGGGACCTAAGCATGCACCCAAGGACAAAGATTTGATTTTTCAACCAATTTATATGCACTGGAGCATGTGCATGTAGTTCAAATTTGAATTATGCACATAAATGCATTGAAAACTCACTTAATGCATAAAAATGTCCAAACGAACCCCGAAAAATCACAAAAAATAACACAACACTCCTGTTGTTCTATGTTGACACGAGAAAAAATTTGAAAGCAATAAGAGGCAATGGATATCGTTTCGCCCCAAAGTTGGGGCGTTCCCTACCGAAACCATCATGCTTGTTGTGAGAAGCTCTGGTTTGTGAGAAGCATATACCCAAACCTGCCCCAAATGGGACAAAAACTTTACCACGGCATGTTGATGCCGCTCCATGATAGCATGCCAAGTTTCATGAATTTCAGACGAGTTTTGGATTTACTAGAATTTAAAAACCAGGTATCTCAATGTTTGCGGCCGAGTGACGGTGGCAGGGTGTTTGACATTCATTCCCATTTCTTGCATGGGACCTAAGCATGCACCCAAGGACAAAGATTTGATTTTTCAACCAATTTATATGCACCGGAGCATGTGCATGTAGTTCAAATTTGAATTATGCACATAAATGCATTGAAAACTCACTTAATGCATAAAAATGTCCAAACGAACCCCGAAAAATCACAAAAAATAACACAACACTCCTGTTGTTCTATGTTGACACGAGAAAAAATTTGAAAGCAATAGAGGCAATGGATATCGTTTCGTCCCCAAAGTTGGGGCGTTCCCTACCGAAACCATCATGCTTGTTGTGAGAAGCTCTGGTTTGTGAGAAGCATATACCCAAACCTGCCCCAAATGGGACAAAAACTTTACCACGCCATGTTGATGCCGCTCCATGATAGCATGCCAAGTTTCATGAATTTCAGACGAGTTTTGGATTTACTAGAATTTAAAAACCAGGTATCTCAATGTTTGCGGCCGAGTGACGGTGGCAGGGTGTTTGACATTCATTCCCATTTCTTGCATGGGACCTAAGCATGCACCCAAGGACAAAGATTTGATTTTTCAACCAATTTATATGCACCGGAGCATGTGCATGTAGTTCAAATTTGAATTATGCACATAAATGCATTGAAAACTCACTTAATGCATAAAAATGTCCAAACGAACCCCGAAAAATCACAAAAAATAACACAACACTCCTGTTGTTCTATGTTGACACGAGAAAAAATTTGAAAGCAATAAGAGGCAATGGATATCGTTTCGCCCCCAAAGTTGGGGCGTTCCCTACCGAAACCATCATGCTTGTTGTGAGAAGCTCTGGTTTGTGAGAAGCATATACCCAAACCTGCCCCAAATGGGACAAAAACTTTACCACGCCATGTTGATGCCGCTCCATGATAGCATGCCAAGTTTCATGAATTTCAGACGAGTTTTGGATTTACTAGAATTTAAAAACCAGGTATCTCAATGTTTGCGGCCGAGTGACGGTGGCAGGGTGTTTGACATTCATTCCCATTTCTTGCATGGGACCTAAGCATGCACCCAAGGACAAAGATTTGATTTTTCAACCAATTTATATGCACGGAGCATGTGCATGTAGTTCAAATTTGAATTATGCACATAAATGCATTGAAAACTCACTTAATGCATAAAAATGTCCAAACGAACCCCGAAAAATCACAAAAAATAACACAACACTCCTGTTGTTCTATGTTGACACGAGAAAAAATTTGAAAGCAATAGAGGCAATGGATATCGTTTCGCCCCAAAGTTGGGGCGTTCCCTACCGAAACCATCATGCTTGTTGTGAGAAGCTCTGGTTTGTGAGAAGCATATACCCAAACCTGCCCCAAATGGGACAAAAACTTTACCACGCCATGTTGATGCCGCTCCATGATAGCATGCCAAGTTTCATGAATTTCAGACGAGTTTTGGATTTACTAGAATTTAAAAACCAGGTATCTCAATGTTTGCGGCCGAGTGACGGTGGCAGGGTGTTTGACATTCATTCCCATTTCTTGCATGGGACCTAAGCATGCACCCAAGGACAAAGATTTGATTTTTCAACCAATTTATATGCACCGGAGCATGTGCATGTAGTTCAAATTTGAATTATGCACATAAATGCATTGAAAACTCACTTAATGCATAAAAATGTCCAAACGAACCCCGAAAAATCACAAAAAATAACACAACACTCCTGTTGTTCTATGTTGACACGAGAAAAAATTGAAAGCAATAAGAGGCAATGGATATCGTTTCGTCCCCAAAGTTGGGGCGTTCCCTACCGAAACCATCATGCTTGTTGTGAGAAGCTCTGGTTTGTGAGAAGCATATACCCAAACCTGCCCCAAATGGGACAAAAACTTTACCACGCATGTTGATGCCGCTCCATGATAGCATGCCAAGTTTCATGAATTTCAGACGAGTTTTGGATTTACTAGAATTTAAAAACCAGGTATCTCAATGTTTGCGGCCGAGTGACGGTGGCAGGGTGCTTGACATTCATTCCCATTTCTTGCATGGGACCTAAGCATGCACCCAAGGACAAAGATTTGATTTTTCAACCAATTTATATGCACCGGAGCATGTGCATGTAGTTCAAATTTGAATTATGCACATAAATGCATTGAAAACTCACTTAATGCATAAAAATGTCCAAACGAACCCCGAAAAATCACAAAAAATAACACAACACTCCTGTTGTTCTATGTTGACACGAGAAAAAATTTGAAAGCAATAGAGGCAATGGATATCGTTTCGCCCCAAAGTTGGGGCGTTCCCTACCGAAACCATCATGCTTGTTGTGAGAAGCTCTGGTTTGTGAGAAGCATATACCCAAACCTGCCCCAAATGGGACAAAAACTTTACCACGCATGTTGATGCCGCTCCATGATAGCATGCCAAGTTTCATGAATTTCAGACGAGTTTTGGATTTACTAGAATTTAAAAACCAGGTATCTCAATGTTTGCGGCCGAGTGACGGTGGCAGGGTGTTTGACATTCATTCCCATTTCTTGCATGGGACCTAAGCATGCACCCAAGGACAAAGATTTGATTTTTCAACCAATTTATATGCACCGGAGCATGTGCATGTAGTTCAAATTTGAATTATGCACATAAATGCATTGAAAACTCACTTAATGCATAAAAATGTCCAAACGAACCCCGAAAAATCACAAAAAATAACACAACACTCCTGTTGTTCTATGTTGACACGACAAAAAATTTGAAAGCAATTAGATGAAATATATATCGTTTCGTCCCCAAAGTTGGGGCGTTCCCTACCGAAACCATCATGCTTGTTGTGAGAAGCTCTGGTTTGTGAGAAGCATATACCCAAACCTGCCCCAAATGGGACAAAACATTTACCACGGCATGTTGATATCGCTCCATGATAGCATGCAATGTTTCATGAATTTTGGACGAGTTTCAGATTTACTAGAATTTAAACACCAGGTATCTCAATGTTTGCGGCCGAGTGACAGTAGCAGGGTGTTTGACATTCATTCCCATTTCTTGCATGGGACCTAAACATTCACCCAAGGACAAAGATTTGATTTTTCAACCAATTTATATGCACTGGAGCATGTGCATGTACTTCAAATTTGAATTATGCACATAAATGCATTGAAAACTCACTTAATGCATAAAAATGTCCAAATGAACCCCGAAAAATCACAAGAAATAACACAATACTCCTGTTGCTCTATGTTGACACGAGAAAAAATTTGAAAGCAATTAGAGGCAATGGATATCGTTTCGTCCCCAAAGTTGGGGTGTTCCCTACCGAAACCATCATGCTTGTTGTGAGAAGCTCTGGTTTGTGAGAAGCATATACCCAAACCTGCCCCAAATGGGACAAAAACATTACCACGCCATGTTGATGCCGCTCCATGATAGCATGCCAAGTTTCATGAATTTCAGACGAGTTTTGGATTTACTACAATTTAAAAACCAGGTATCTCAATGTTTGCGGCTGAGTGACGGTGGCAGGGTGTTTGACATTCATTCCCATTTCTTGCATGGGACCTAAGCATGCACCCAAGGACAAAGATTTGATTTTTCAACCAATTTATATGCACTGGAGCATGTGCATGTAGTTCAAATTTGAATTATGCACATAAATGCATTGAAAACTCACTTAATGCATAAAAATGTCCAAACGAACCCCGAAAAATCACAAAAAATAACACAACACTCCTGTTGTTCTATGTTGACACGAGAAAAAATTTGAAAGCAATTAGAGGCAATGTATATCGTTTCGTCCCCAAAGTTGGGGCGTTCCCTACCGAAACCATCATGCTTGTTGTGAGAAGCTCTGGTTTGTGAGAAGCATATACCCAAACCTGCCCCAAATGGGACAAAAACTTTACCACGCCATGTTGATGCCGCTCCATGATAGCATGCCAAGTTTCATGAATTTCAGACGAGTTTTGGATTTACTAGAATTTAAAAACCAGGTATCTCAATGTTTGCGGCCGAGTGACGGTGGCAGGGTGTTTGACATTCATTCCCATTTCTTGCATGAGACCTAAGCATGCACCCAAGGACAAAGATTTGATTTTTCAACCAATTTATATGCACCGGAGCATGTGCATGTAGTTCAAATTTGAATTATGCACATAAATGCATTGAAAACTCACTTAATGCATAAAAATGTCCAAACGAACCCCGAAAAATCACAAAAAAAATAACACAACACTCCTGTTGTTCTATGTTGACACGAGAAAAAATTTGAAAGCAATTAGAGGCAATGGATATCGTTTCGTCCCCAAAGTTGGGGCGTTCCCTACCGAAACCATCATGCTTGTTGTGAGAAGCTCTGGTTTGTGAGAAGCATATACCCAAACCTGCCCCAAATGGGACAAAAACTTTACCACGGCCATGTTGATGCCGCTCCATGATAGCATGCCAAGTTTCATGAATTTCAGACGAGTTTTGGATTTACTAGAATTTAAAAACCAGGTATCTCAATGTTTGCGGCCGAGTGACGGTGGCAGGGTGCTTGACATTCATTCCCATTTCTTGCATGGGACCTAAGCATGCACCCAAGGACAAATATTTGATTTTTCAACCAATTTATATGCACTGGAGCATGTGCATGTAGTTCAAATTTGAATTATGCACATAAATGCATTGAAAACTCACTTAATGCATAAAAATGTCCAAACGAAACCCGAAAAATCACAAAAAATAACACAACACTCCTGTTGTTCTATGTTGACATGAGAAGAAAATTGAAAGCAATTAGAGGCAATGGATATCGTTTCGTCCCCAAAGTTGGGGCGTTCCCTACCGAAACCATCATGCTTGTTGTGAGAAGCTCTGGTTTGTGAGAAGCATATACCCAAACCTGCCCCAAATGGGACAAAAACTTTACCACGCCATGTTGATGCCGCTCCATGATAGCATGCCAAGTTTCATGAATTTTAGACGAGTTTTGGATTTACTAGAATTTAAAAACCAGGTATCTCAATGTTTGCGGCCGAGTGACGGTGGCAGGTGTTTGACATTCATTCCCATTTCTTGCATGGGACCTAAGCATGCACCAAGGACAAAGATTTGATTTTTCAACCAATTTATATGCACCGGAGCATGTGCATGTAGTTCAAATTTGAATTATGCACATAAATGCATTGAAAACTCACTTAATGCATAAAAATGTCCAAACGAACCCCGAAAAATCACAAAAAATAACACAACACTCCTGTTGTTCTATGTTGACACGAGAAAATTTGAAAGCAATTAGAGGCAATGGATATCGTTTCGTCCCCAAAGTTGGGGCGTTCCCTACCGAAACCATCATGCTTGTTGTGAGAAGCTCTGGTTTGTGAGAAGCATATACCCAAACCTGCCCCAAATGGGACAAAAACTTTACCACGCCATGTTGATGCCGCTCCATGATAGCATTCCAAGTTTCATGAATTTCAGACGAGTTTTGGATTTACTAGAATTGAAAAACCAGGTATCTCAATGTTTGCGGCCGAGTGACGGTGGCAGGGTGCTTGACATTCATTCCCATTTCTCGCATGGGACCTAAGCATGCACCCAAGGACAAAGATTTGATTTTTCAACCAATTTATATGCACTGGAGCATGTGCATGTAATTCAAATTTGAATTTGGCACATGAATGCATTGAAAACTCACTTAATGCATAAAAATGACCAAACGAACCCCGAAAAATCACAAAAAATAACACAACACTCCTATTGTTCTATGTTGACACGAGAAAAAATTTGAAAGCAATTAGAGTCAATGGATATCGTTTCGTCCCCAAAGTTGGGGCGTTCCCTACCTAAACCATCATGCTTGTTGTGAGAAGCTCTGGTTTGTGAGAAGCATATACCCAAACCTGCCCCAAATGGGACAAAAACTTTACCACGCCATGTTGATGCCGCTCCATGATAGCATGCCAAGTTTCATGAATTTCAGACGAGTTTTGGATTTACTAGAATTTAAAAACGAGGTATCTCAATGTTTGCTCCCGAGTGACGGTGGCAGGGTGTTGACATTCATTCCCATTTCTTGCATGGGACCTAAGCATGCACCCAAGGACAAAGATTTGATTTTTCAACCAATTTATATGCACGGAGCATGTGCATGTAGTTCAAATTTGAATTATGCACATAAATGCATTGAAAACTCACTTAATGCATAAAAATGTCCATACGAACCCCAAAAAATCACAAAAAATAACACAACACTCCTGTTGTTCTATGTTGACACGAGAAAAAATTGAAAGCAATTAGAGGCAATGGATATCGTTTCGTCCCCAAAGTTGGGGCGTTCCCTACCGAAACCATCATGCTTGTTGTGAGAAGCTCTGGTTTGTGAGAAGCATATACCCAAACCTGCCCCAAATGGGACAAAAACTTTACCACGCCATGTTGATGCCGCTCCATGATAGCATGCCAAGTTTCATGAATTTCAGACGAGTTTTGGATTTACTAGAATTTAAAAACCAGGTATCTCAATGTTTGCGGCCGAGTGACGGTGGCAGGGTGTTTGACATTCATTCCCATTTCTTGCATGGGACCTAAGCATGCACCCAAGGACAAAGATTTGATTTTTCAACCAATTTATATGCACTGGAGCATGTGCATGTAGTTCAAATTTGAATTATGCACATAAATGCATTGAAAACTCACTTAATGCATAAAAATGTCCAAACGAACCCCGAAAAATCACAAAAAATAACACAACACTCCTGTTGTTCTATGTTGACACGAGAAAAAATTTGAAAGCAATAGAGGCAATGGATATCGTTTCGTCCCCAAAGTTGGGGCGTTCCCTACCGAAACCATCATGCTTGTTGTGAGAAGCTCTGGTTTGTGAGAAGCATATACCCAAACCTGCCCCAAATGGGACAAAAACTTTACCACGCATGTTGATGCCGCTCCATGATAGCATGCCAAGTTTCATGAATTTCAGACGAGTTTTGGATTTACTAGAATTTAAAAACCAGGTATCTCAATGTTTGCGGCCGAGTGACGGTGGCAGGGTGTTTGACATTCATTCCCATTTCTTGCATGGGACCTAAGCATGCACCAAGGACAAAGATTTGATTTTTCAACCAATTTATATGCACCGGAGCATGTGCATGTAGTTCAAATTTGAATTATGCACATAAATGCATTGAAAACTCACTTAATGCATAAAAATGTCCAAACGAACCCCGAAAAATCACAAAAAATAACACAACACTCCTGTTGTTCTATGTTGACACGAGAAAAAATTTGAAAGCAATTAGAGGCAATGGATATCGTTTCGTCCCCAAAGTTGGGGCGTTCCCTACCGAAACCATCATGCTTGTTGTGAGAAGCTCTGGTTTGTGAGAAGCATATACCCAAACCTGCCCCAAATGGGACAAAAACTTTACCACGCCATGTTGATGCCGCTCCATGATAGCATGCCAAGTTTCATGAATTTCAGACGAGTTTTGGATTTACTAGAATTTAAAAACCAGGTATCTCAATGTTTGCGGCCGAGTGACGGTGGCAGGGTGTTTGACATTCATTCCCATTTCTTGCATGGGACCTAAGCATGCACCCAAGGACAAAGATTTGATTTTTCAACCAATTTATATGCACCGGAGCATGTGCATGTAGTTCAAATTTGAATTATGCACATAAATGCATTGAAAACTCACTTAATGCATAAAAATGTCCAAACGAACCCCGAAAAATCACAAAAAATAACACAACACTCCTGTTGTTCTATGTTGACACGAGAAAAAATTTGAAAGCAATTAGAGGCAATGGATATCGTTTCGTCCCCAAAGTTGGGGCGTTCCCTACCGAAACCATCATGCTTGTTGTGAGAAGCTCTGGTTTGTGAGAAGCATATACCCAAACCTGCCCCAAATGGGACAAAAACTTTACCACGCCATGTTGATGCCGCTCCATGATAGCATGCCAAGTTTCATGAATTTCAGACGAGTTTTGGATTTACTAGAATTTAAAAACCAGGTATCTCAATGTTTGCGGCCGAGTGACGGTGGCAGGGTGCTTGACATTCATTCCCATTTCTTGCATGGGACCTAAGCATGCACCCAAGGACAAAGATTTGATTTTTCAACCAATTTATATGCACGGAGCATGTGCATGTAGTTCAAATTTGAATTATGCACATAAATGCATTGAAAACTCACTTAATGCATAAAAATGTCCAAACGAACCCCGAAAAATCACAAAAAATAACACAACACTCCTGTTGTTCTATGTTGACACGAGAAAAAATTTGAAAGCAATTAGAGGCAATGGATATCGTTTCGTCCCCAAAGTTGGGGCGTTCCCTACCGAAACCATCATGCTTGTTGTGAGAAGCTCTGGTTTGTGAGAAGCATATACCCAAACCTGCCCCAAATGGGACAAAAACTTTACCACGCATGTTGATGCCGCTCCATGATAGCATGCCAAGTTTCATGAATTTCAGACGAGTTTTGGATTTACTAGAATTTAAAACCAGGTATCTCAATGTTTGCGGCCGAGTGACGGTGGCAGGGTGTTTGACATTCATTCCCATTTCTTGCATGGGACCTAAGCATGCACCCAAGGACAAAGATTTGATTTTTCAACCAATTTATATGCACCGGAGCATGTGCATGTAGTTCAAATTTGAATTATGCACATAAATGCATTGAAAACTCACTTAATGCATAAAAATGTCCAAACGAACCCCGAAAAATCACAAAAAATAACACAACACTCCTGTTGTTCTATGTTGACACGAGAAAAAATTTGAAAGCAATTAGAGGCAATGGATATCGTTTCGCCCCCAAAGTTGGGGCGTTCCCTACCGAAACCATCATGCTTGTTGTGAGAAGCTCTGGTTTGTGAGAAGCATATACCCAAACCTGCCCCAAATGGGACAAAAACTTTACCACGCCATGTTGATGCCGCTCCATGATAGCATGCCAAGTTTCATGAATTTCAGACGAGTTTTGGATTTACTAGAATTTAAAACCAGGTATCTCAATGTTTGCGGCCGAGTGACGGTGGCAGGGTGTTTGACATTCATTCCCATTTCTTGCATGGGACCTAAGCATGCACCCAAGGACAAAGATTTGATTTTTCAACCAATTTATATGCACTGGAGCATGTGCATGTAGTTCAAATTTGAATTATGCACATAAATGCATTGAAAACTCACTTAATGCATAAAAATGTCCAAACGAACCCGAAAAATCACAAAAAATAACACAACACTCCTGTTGTTCTATGTTGACACGAGAAAAAATTGAAAGCAATTAGAGGCAATGGATATCGTTTCGTCCCCAAAGTTGGGGCGTTCCCTACCGAAACCATCATGCTTGTTGTGAGAAGCTCTGGTTTGTGAGAAGCATATACCCAAACCTGCCCCAAATGGGACAAAAACTTTACCACGCCATGTTGATGCCGCTCCATGATAGCATGCCAAGTTTCATGAATTTCAGACGAGTTTTGGATTTACTAGAATTTAAAAACCAGGTATCTCAATGTTTGCGGCCGAGTGACGGTGGCAGGGTGTTTGACATTCATTCCCATTTCTTGCATGGGACCTAAGCATGCACCCAAGGACAAAGATTTGATTTTTCAACCAATTTATATGCACCGGAGCATGTGCATGTAGTTCAAATTTGAATTATGCACATAAATGCATTGAAAACTCACTTAATGCATAAAAATGTCCAAACGAACCCCGAAAAATCACAAAAAATAACACAACACTCCTGTTGTTCTATGTTGACACGAGAAAAAATTTGAAAGCAATTAGAGGCAATGGATATCGTTTCGTCCCCAAAGTTGGGGCGTTCCCTACCGAAACCATCATGCTTGTTGTGAGAAGCTCTGGTTTGTGAGAAGCATATACCCAAACCTGCCCAAATAGGACAAAAACTTCACCACGCCATGTTGATGCCGCTCCATGATAGCATGCCAAGTTTCATGAATTTCAGACGAGTTTTGGATTTACTAGAATTTAAAAACCAAGGTATCTCAATGTTTGCGGCCGAGTGACGGTGGCAGGGTGCTTGACATTCATTCCCATTTCTTGCATGGGACCTAAGCATGCACCCATGGACAAAGATTTGATTTTTCAACCAATTTATATGCACGGAGCATGTGCATGTAGTTCAAATTTGAATTATGCACATAAATGCATTGAAAACTCACTTAATGCATAAAAAGTCCGAACGAACCCTGAAAAATCACAAAAACTAAAACAACACTCCTGTTGTTCTCTGTTGACATGATAAAAAATTTAAAAGCAATTAGAGGCAATGGATATCATTTCGTCGCCAAAGTTGGGGCGTTCCCTACCGAAACCATCATGCTTGTTGTGAGAAGCTCTGGTTTGTGAGAAGCATATACCCAAACATGCCCCAAATGGGACAAAAACTTTACCACGCCATGTTGATGCCGCTCCATGATAGCATGCCAAGTTTCATGAATTTCAGACGAGTTTTGGATCTACTAGAATTTAAAAACCAGGTATCTCAATGTTTGCGGCCGAGTGACGGTGGCAGGGTGCTTGACATTCATTCCCATTTCTTGCATGGGACCTAAGCATGCACCCGAGGACAAAGATTTGATTTTTCAACCAATTTATATGCACGGGAGCATGTGCATGTAGTTCAAATTTAAATTATGCACATAAATGCATTAAAAACTCACTTATTTCATAAAAATGTCCAAACGAACCCCGAAAAATAACAAAAAATAACACAACACTCTTGTTGTTCTATGTTGACACGAGAAAAAATTTGAAAGCAATTAGAGGCAATGGATATCGTTTCGTTCCCAAAGTTGGGGCATTCCCTACCGAAACCATCATGCTTGTTGTGAGAAGCTCTGGTTTGTGAGAAGCATATACCCAAACCTGCCCCAAATAGGACAAAAACTTTACCACACCATGTTGATGCCACTCTATGATAGCATGCCAAGTTTCATGAATTTCAGACGAGTTTTGGACTTACTAGAATTTAAAAACCAGGAATCTCAATGTTTGCGGCCGAGTGACGGTGGCAGGGTGCTTGACATTCATTCCCATTTCTTGCATGGGACCTAAGCATGCACCCAAGGACAAAGATTTGATTTTTCAACCAATTTATATGCATGGGAGCATGTGCATGTAGTTCAAATTTGAATTATGCACACAAATGCATTGAAAACTCACTTAATGCATAAAAATGTCCAACGAACCCCAAAAAATCACAAAAAATAATGCAACACACCTGTTGTTCTATGTTCACACGAAAAAAATTTGGAAGCAATTAGAGGCAATGGATATTGTTTGGTCCCCAAAGTTTGGGCGTTCCCTACCGAAACCATCATGCTTGTTGTGAGAAGCTTTGCTTTGTGAGAAGCATATACCCAAACCTGCCCCAAATGGGACAAAAACTTTACCATACCATGTTGATGCCGATCCATGATAGCATGCCAAGTTTCATGAATTTCAGACGAGTTTTGGATTTACTAGAATTTAAATACCAGGTATCTCAATGTTTGCGGCCGAGTGACGGTGGCAGGGTGCTTGACATTCATTCTCATTTCTTGCATGGGACCTAAGCATGCACCCGAGGACAAAGATTTGATTTTTCAATCAATTTATATGCACGGGAGCATGTGCATGTAGTTGAAATTTAAATTATGCACATAAATGCATTGAAAACTCACTTAATTCATAAAAATGTCCAAACGAACCCCGAAAAATCACAAAAAATAACACAACACTCCTGTTGTTCTATGTTGACACGAGAAAATAATTTGAAAGCAATTAGAGCCAATGGATATCGTTTCGCCCCCAAAGTTGGGGCGTTCCCTACGGAAACCATCATGCTTGTTGTGAGAAGCTCTGGTTTGTGAGAAGCATATACCCAAACCTGCCCCAAATGGGACAAAAACTTTACCACGCCATGTTGATGCCGCTCCATGAAAGCATGCCAAGTTTCATGAATTTCAGACGAGTTTTGGATTTACTAGAATTTAAAAACCAGGTATCTCAATGTTTGCGGCCGAGTGACGGTGGCAGGGTGCTTGACATTCATTCCCATTTCTTGCATGGGACCCAAGCATGCACCCATGGACAAAGATTTGATTTTTCAACCAATTTATATGCACGGGAGCATGTGCATGTAGTTGAAATTTGAATTATGCACATAAATGCATTGAAAACTCACTTAATGCATAAAAAGTCCGAACGAACCCTGAAAAATCACAAAAACTAAAACAATACTCCTGTTGTTCTCTGTTGACATGATAAAAAATTTAAAAGCAATTAGAGGCAATGGATATCATTTCGTCGCCAAAGTTGGGGCGTTCCCTACCGAAACCATCATGCTTGTTGTGAGAAGCTCTGGTTTGTGAGAAGCATATACCCAAACCTGCCCCAAATGGGACAAAAACTTTACCACGCCATGTTGATGCCGCTCCATGATAGCATGCCAAGTTTCATGAATTTCAGACGAGTTTTGGATCTACTAGAATTTAAAAACCAGGTATCTCAATGTTTGCGGCCGAGTGACGGTGGCAGGGTGCTTGACATTCATTCCCATTTCTTGCATGGGACCTAAGCATGCACCCGAGGAAAAAGATTTGATTTTTCAACCAATTTATATGCACGGGAGCATGTGCATGTAGTTCAAATTTAAATTATGCACATAAATGCATTAAAAACTCACTTATTTCATAAAAATGTCCAAACGAACCCCGAAAAATAACAAAAAATAACACAACACTCTTGTTGTTCTATGTTGACACGAGAAAATAATTTGAAAGCAATTAGAGGCAATGGATATCGTTTCGTTCCCAAAGTTGGGGCATTCCCTACCGAAACCATCATGCTTGTTGTGAGAAGCTCTGGTTTGTGAGAAGCATATACCCAAACCTGCCCCAAATAGGACAAAAACTTTACCACACCATGTTGATGCCACTCTATGATAGCATGCCAAGTTTCATGAATTTCAGACGAGTTTTGGACTTACTAGAATTTAAAAACCAGGAATCTCAATGTTTGCGGCCGAGTGACGGTGGCAGGGTGCTTGACATTCATTCCCATTTCTTGCATGGGACCTAAGCATGCACCCAAGGACAAAGATTTGATTTTTCAACCAATTTATATGCACGGGAGCATGTGCATGTAGTTCAAATTTGAATTATGCACACAAATGCATTGAAAACTCACTTAATGCATAAAAATGTCCAATGAACCCCAAAAAATCACAAAAAATAATGCAACACACCTGTTGTTCTATGTTCACACGAAAAAAATTTGGAAGCAATTAGAGGCAATGGATATTGTTTGGTCCCCAAAGTTTGGGCGTTCCCTACCGAAACCATCATGCTTGTTGTGAGAAGCTTTGCTTTGTGAGAAGCATATACCCAAACCTGCCCCAAATGGGACAAAAACTTTACCATACCATGTTGATGCCGATCCATGATAGCATGCCAAGTTTCATGAATTTCAGACGAGTTTTGGATTTACTAGAATTTAAATACCAGGTATCTCAATGTTTGTGGCCGAGTGACGGTGGCAGGGTGCTTGACATTCATTCTCATTTCTTGCATGGGACCTAAGCATGCACCCGAGGACAAAGATTTGATTTTTCAATCAATTTATATGCACGGGAGCATGTGCATGTAGTTGAAATTTAAATTATGCACATAAATGCATTGAAAACTCACTTAATTCATAAAAATGTCCAAACGAACCCCGAAAAATCACAAAAAATAACACAACACTCCTGTTGTTCTATGTTGACACGAGAAAATAATTTGAAAGCAATTAGAGCCAATGGATATCGTTTCGCCCCCAAAGTTGGGGCGTTCCCTACCGAAACCATCATGCTTGTTGTGAGAAGCTCTGGTTTGTGAGAAGCATATACCCAAACCTGCCCCAAATGGGACAAAAACTTTACCACGCCATGTTGATGCCGCTCCATGAAAGCATGCCAAGTTTCATGAATTTCAGACGAGTTTTGGATTTACTAGAATTTAAAAACCAGGTATCTCAATGTTTGCGGCCGAGTGACGGTGGCAGGGTGCTTGACATTCATTCCCATTTCTTGCATGGGACCTAAGCATGCACCCGAGGACAAAGATTTGATTTTTCAACCAATTTATATGCACGGGAGCATGTGCATGTAGTTCAAATTTAAATTATGCACATAAATGCATTGAAAACTCACTTATTTCATAAAAATGTCCAAAGGAACCCCGAAAAATCGCAAAAAATAACACAACACTCTTGTTGTTCTATGTTGACATGAAAAAAATTTAAAAGCAATTAGAGGCAATGGATATCGTTTCGTCCCCAAAGTTGGGGCGTTCCCTACCGAAACCATCATGCTTGTTGTGAGAAGCTCTGGTTTGTGAGAAGCATATACCCAAACCTGCCCAAATAGGACAAAAACTTTACCATGCCATGTTGACGCCGCTCTATGATAGAATGCCAAGTTTCAGGAATTTCAGACGAGTTTTGGCTTTACTAGAATTTAAAAACCAGGTATCTCAATGTTTTCGGCCGAGTGACGGTGGCAGGGTGCTTGACATTCATTCCCATTTCTTGCATGGGACCTAAGCATGCACCCAAGGACAAAGATTTGATTTTTCAACCAATTTATATGCACAGGAGCATGTGCATGTAGTTAAAATTTGAATTATGCACCTAAATGCACTGAAAACTCACTTAATGCATAAAAATGTCCAGACGAACCCCAAAAAATCACAAAAAATAACACAACACTCCTGTTTGTTCTATGTTGACACGAGAAAAAATTTGAAAGCAATTAGAGAAAATGGATATCGTTTGGTCCCCAAAGTTGGGGCGTTCCCTACCGAAACCATCATGCGTGTTGTGAGACGCTCTGGTTTGTGAGAAGCATATACCCAAACATACCCCAAATGGGACAAAAACTTTACCACGCCATGTTGATGCCGCTCAATGATAGCATGCCAAGTTTCATGAATTTCAGACGAGTTTTGGATTTACTAGAATTTAAAAAACCAAGTATCTCAATGTTTGCGGCCGAGTGACGGTGGCAGGGTGCTTGACATTCATTCCCATTTCTTGCATGGGACCTAAGCATGCACCCATGGACAAAGATTTGATTTTTCAACCAATTTATATGCACGGGAGCATGTGCATGTAGTTGAAATTTGAATTATGCACATAAATGCATTGAAAACTCACTTAATGCATAAAAAGTCCGAACGAACCCTGAAAAATCACAAAAACTAAAACAACACTCTTGTTGTTCTCTGTTGACATGATAAAAAATTTAAAAGCAATTAGAGGCAATGGATATCATTTCGTCGCCAAAGTTGGGGCGTTCCCTACCGAAACCATCATGCTTGTTGTGAGAAGCTCTGGTTTGTGAGAAGCATATACCCAAACCTGCCCCAAATGGGACAAAAACTTTACCACGCCATGTTGATGCCGCTCCATGATAGCATGTCACGTTTCATGAATTTCAGACGAGTTTTGGATCTACTAGAATTTAAAAACCAGGTATCTCAATGTTTGCGGCCGAGTGACGGTGGCAGGGTGCTTGACATTCATTCCCATTTCTTGCATGGGACCTAAGCATGCACCCGAGGACAAAGATTTGATTTTTCAACCAATTTATATGCACGGGAGCATGTGCATGTAGTTCAAATTTAAATTATGCACATAAATGCATTAAAAACTCACTTATTTCATAAAAATGTCCAAACGAACCCCGAAAAATAACAAAAAATAACACAACACACTTGTTGTTCTATGTTGACACGAGAAAATAATTTGAAAGCAATTAGAGGCAATGGATATCGTTTCGTTCCCAAAGTTGGGGCATTCCCTACCGAAACCATCATGCTTGTTGTGAGAAGCTCTGGTTTTTGAGAAGCATATACCCAAACCTGCCCCAAATAGGACAAAAACTTTACCACACCATGTTGATGCCACTCTATGATAGCATGCCAAGTTTCATGAATTTCAGACGAGTTTTGGACTTACTAGAATTTAAAAACCAGGAATCTCAATGTTTGCGGCCGAGTGACGGTGGCAGGGTGCTTGACACTCATTCCCATTTCTTGCATGGGACCTAAGCATGCACCCAAGGACAAAGATTTGATTTTTCAACCAATTTATATGCACGGGAGCATGTGCATGTAGTTCAAATTTGAATTATGCACACAAATGCATTGAAAACTCACTTAATGCATAAAAATGTCCAACGAACCCCAAAAAATCACAAAAAATAATGCAACACACCTGTTGTTCTATGTTCACACGAAAAAAATTTGGAAGCAATTAGAGGCAATGGATATTGTTTGGTCCCCAAAGTTTGGGCGTTCCCTACCGAAACCATCATGCTTGTTGTGAGAAGCTTTGCTTTGTGAGAAGCATATACGCAAACCTGCCCCAAATGGGACAAAAACTTTACCATACCATGTTGATGCCGATCCATGATAGCATGCCAAGTTTCATGAATTTCAGACGAGTTTTGGATTTACTAGAATTTAAATACCAGGTATCTCAATGTTTGCGGCCGAGTGACGGTGGCAGGGTGCTTGATATTCATTCTCATTTCTTGCATGGGACCTAAGCATGCAACCGAGGACAAAGATTTGATTTTTCAATCAATTTATATGCACGGGAGCATGTGCATGTAGTTGAAATTTAAATTATGCACATAAATGCATTGAAAACTCACTTAATTCATAAAAATGTCCAAACGAACCCCGAAAAATCACAAAAAATAACACAACACTCCTGTTGTTCTATGTTGACACGAGAAAATAAGTTAAAAGCAATTAGAGGCAATGGATATCATTTCGTCGCCAAAGTTGGGGCGTTCCCTACCGAAACCATCATGCTTGTTGTGAGAAGCTCTGGTTTGTGAGAAGCATATACCCAATCCTGCCCCAAATGGGACAAAAACTTTACCACGCCATGTTGATGCCGCTCCATGATAGCATGTCAAGTTTCATGAATTTCAGACGAGTTTTGGATCTACTAGAATTTAAAAACCAGGTATCTCAATGTTTGCGGCCGAGTGACGGTGGCAGGGTGCTTGACATTCATTCCCATTTCTTGCATGGGACCTAAGCATGCACCCGAGGAGAAAGATTTGATTTTTCAACCAATTTATATGCACGAGAGCATGTGCATGTAGTTCAAATTTAAATTATGCACATAAATGCATTAAAAACTCACTTATTTCATAAAAATGTCCACACGAACCACGAAAAATAACAAAAAATAACACAACACTCTTGTTGTTCTATGTTGACACGAGAAAATAATTTGAAAGCACTTAGAGGCAATGGATATCGTTTCGTTCCCAAAGTTGGGGCATTCCCTACCGAAACCATCATGCTTGCTGTGAGAAGCTCTGGTTTGTGAGAAGCATATACCCAAACCTGCCCCAAATAGGACAAAAACTTTACCACACCATGTTGATGCCACTCTATGATAGCATGCCAAGTTTCATGAATTTCAGACGAGTTTTGGACCGACTAGAATTTAAAAACCAGTAATCTCAATGTTTGCGGCCGAGTGACGGTGGCAGGGTGCTTGACATTCATTCCCATTTCTTGCATGGGACCTAAGCATGCACCCAAGGTCAAAGATTTGATTTTTCAACCAATTTATATGCACGGGAGCATGTGCATGTAGTTGAAATTTCAATTATGCACATAAATGCATTGAAAACTCACTGAATGCATAAAAAGTCCAAATGAACCCTGAAACATCACAAAAAATAAAACAACACTCCTGTTGTTCTATGTTGACATGAAAAAAAAATTAAAAGCAATTAGAGGCAATGGATATCATTTCGTCGCCAAAGTTGGGGCGTTCCCTACCGAAACCATCATGCTTGTTGTGAGAAGCACTGGTTTGTGAGAAGCATATACCCAAACCTGCCCCAAATGGGACAAAAACTTTCCCACGCCATGTTGATGCCGCTCCATGATAGCATGCCAAGTTTCATGAATTTCAGACGAGTTTTGGATTCACTAGAATTTAAAAACCAGGTATCTCAATGTTTGCGGCCGAGTGACGGTGGCAGGGTGCTTGAGATTCATTCCCATTTTTTGCATGGGACCTAAGCATGCACCCAAGGACAAAGATTTGATTTTTCAACCAATTTATATGCACGGGAGCATGTGCATGTAGTTCAAATTTAAATTATGCACATAAATGCATTGAAAACTCACTTATTTCATAAAAATGACCAAACGAACCCCAAAAAATGACAAAAAATAACACAACACTCCTGTTGTTCTATGTTGACACGAGAAAATAATTTGAAAGCAATTAGAGGCAATGGATATCGTTTCGTTCCCAAAGTTGGGGCGTTCCCTACCGAAATCATCATGGTTGTTGTGAGAAGCTCTGGTTTGTGAGAAGCATATACCCAAACCTGACCCAAATAGGACAAAAACTTTACCACGCCATGTTGATGCCGCTCCATGATAGCATGCCAAGTTTCATGAATTTTGGACGAGTTTTGGATTTACTAGAATTTAAAAACCAGGTAGCTCAATGTTTGCGGCGGAATGACGGTGGCACGGTGCTTGACATTCATTCCCATTTCTTGCATGGGACCTAGGCATGCACCCAAGGACAAAGATTTGATTTTTCAACCAATTTATATGCACTGGAGCATGTGCATGTAGTTCAAATTTAAATTATGCACATAAATGCATTGAAAACTCACTTAATGCATGAAAATGTCCAAACAAACCCTGAATAATTCCAATTCTTTTATGATCATTGCAGATAAAAGGTCTAGCAATTCAAACACCGTCCATGGCTGCTGTGACCCCATTATGTAATTCAAATCAAGACGAAAAATCAAGTAGATCCCACACAGTTTATCATAAACAACAGTGTGAGATGCAGCACAAAATATCTTCGAGCCGTGTCTGAATAAGGGACCGTGTCTGAATAAGGGACCCTGTCTAATGACACTTTGCGCGCCAGTTTTTTGGTTGAAGCGATTCCAAATTTTCGGCTTCCGCGAAAATATCTACCTCTCCGCCCCCCCCTTACCAGAAGCCACATTTCCCCCTTTCCGCCTTCCTTTCAAAGTTGAAACCTTCACTCCTTGCTTGCAGCGCTGCCGCCTCCTCGCCGGCGACCCTCCGTCACGCTGCTCGGCCTCGCCTATCCAGGCAGATAATCCACACCCGACCCCCATCCTCCTCCTTCCACATCCCACATGCCCCGACGACCGACGCGAGCGCAACACCTTCCACCCAAATCACCAACCCCTCCACGAAATAAGCGCCGGCCTAAGCCACGGTGCACGCAGTATAGCCAGGACCTCAAGGAGCATTTGGCAGCAGAGAAGCAAATCCCGGCCGCACGCGCGGATGAGGTCGCGATGGCTGCCATTCGTGCCGACCCCCAGATCTTGGAGGAGCACCCCTGTCACATCGCTAGTTCTGGTATGACCTAGCCTAGCTTTCATGTGAGCATCATGTTTAAATTTCAAATGAATTTGAATTGAGGTTAGTTGAAACCCTCAGAAATCATTTCAGAAATAATAAACATTAAAATCTCATTAAAGAAGTCCAAGAAAATGTTTCTCTTTTCCTCTGAAAATATTGGCAAGAGGTAAAATTCAAACCAATATTTTTGGAAGCTCAGAGATATTTATTTTGGGACTTTGAAATTAAATCAATATGTATTTGAGTTTTGGATTATATTCATTTTATATAGAATATAATTCAAAAGGCCCTGAAGTTATTTATGTGCCTTTGGAGAAGTCCAGAATGGCTACATAAAAATATTCAGGAGGTTTTGCCCTGTTAAGAATTTCTTTTGAATTTGAATCAGTGGCAAAATGAATAAATAAAAAGAAAACAGAACAGAAATTAAACCAGAACAACAAAACTCACCTGGGCATCTTACCGGTAGCAGCAGCCCACCTGGCCAGGCCACCTGGCGGCCCAGCCCACCAGGGGCACACCCGTCTTCTTCCCCGTGCCAGCGCAAGAAGCAGCTCGGTGGCGAGCGCCGACGCCGCGCCTGACCACCTCCTGCCTGGTTGCCTCCCTCCCCGATCCCCTGGACGACGCCACACACCCTTCCTGGTCTCTCTCTCACTCTTGCCCTCGTTCTCCCTCCCCTGGCGCCTCTCTCCCTCTCCTCCCCGAGCGCACCAGAGAGCACCGACGAGCACCACCGCAGCCACCGCGCACGCCTCGCCTCGCCGTCCGGTCCGTAGCTCTGCCTCGATGCCGTGGAGCCGCATGCTAAAGCATGCGACTGCGGGAGCCCCTGCAACGCCGCCATCACCGTCGTCCTCACTCTGCAGCGCCCAAGATCGCCGGCAACGTCACGTCGCCGTCCGGCCTCCCCCGAGCTCGCTGGTGCCTCCAAATAACGCGGGGTGAGCCCCTCTTCGTTTTGCCCCTATCCGCGTCGCCCCGCACGCCCTCTAGCGCCAACCCCACACCCACCCGAGCTCCGACCGCCGCGGAAGTGGTCGCCGCCATCGAACCCGACCACCGCAGCTCCGGCCATCATCACCACTCGACGTGGACGACTGCCCGCTACATGTAGGTGCTCTCTGCTGTCCATTTGACCGCCGGAGCACGAGACCCGTGCCTCACCGCCACGTTTGGCCTTGCTGGCGGCTAGACGCCGGTGAGTTTGACCCTGCTGACCGGAGGTTTGACCTCCCCGTGTCAATGACATGTGGGCCCAGGCCCCTAACTAATTTAGGCCTAGTATTAGCTTAATGTTAATTAATTCTGTTAGATAGATTAGACACTGACACATGGGCCCCATGGGTCAGGTTTAACCTGGACGAGCCCTGTTGACTCGCTGACCTCACAGTGACGTAGTGCTGATGCGATAAAGCATTTTCTGGATTTAGCTTATTTTAAATAACCAGGAAATTCCAGAAAATGTTATAAACTTCATAAAATCATAGAAAATAATCTATAACTCAGAATGAAATAAATTATATATGAAAAATGATTAGAAAAATCTAATCTATCCATTGGTACTAGTTCCGTGGATGATAAAGCAACTTAACCTTGCTGTTTAAATCAAAAAATGATAATGGCATTTTTAGTGCTTGATATGGAGTTTGCATATGAACCCTTGGTTCATATGGACTTCATTTAAATTGTTGCTAGCTGCATTAGCTCAAATCACAACATACTACCATGTCACATCCATGCATCATATTGTTGCACTGCATTGATTGTGTTCTCTCTTGTTTGCCGGTGTTTGTCCCCACTCAGTAGACGTCGTTCCGACGACGAGATCGATGACACCGATGAAGAACTATACTATCTTCAGAAGTGCCAGGCATGCAAAAACCCCTTGTTCAATCCGATAAAATTCCACTCTCTCGCTCCTGCTCTCTTTTACTGCATTAGGACAACAACGATTCAACTGTTACATGCTGCGGAAGTTGAACCCCCTTCCTCTGCATGACCTGTCATTGCCACTGTAAATAGATGAAACCCACCAGCATGAGTAGGAGTTGTTTGAGCCCTGATGTGCCTACTCATTCATGCTTGTTTGTCATGCCTGATATTGCTTAGAGTTGTGTCAGGTCTGATTCCTCGGGGATGAATTGGAAAGTTGTGAACATGTCCTACTGTTGAGAGGTAAGTGTGTGAACACGATTTGTGAAAGGTAGCGGTGAGAGGCCATGTAGGAGTTCATGGTGGGTTGTCTCATTGAAACCATCCTCAGGAACTGAGTTCTATGTTTGTGATCCATGAACAGCTACTTCCACACATTGGGTTCCGGTAACTCGACCCCTCTTGGCTTATTAATCAACCTAATCTCTATCCAGGAGTTGCAACTAGTTTCTGGTCTTTGTAGGTAGTGTTAGTAGTTTACCAAGTGGCACCCGGTACAGGTGGGCTTGGGACAGACTAGGCACCACGGCCGGGTCTACCAAGCGTCGCCCGTTTGGTGGGCTTGGGAACCTTGTACACATCGTATGGGGCCGTGAGCGACACCCCGGCCGGATATCCTTGCAGATGGAACCCGAATAGGCGATAAACCTGGACTAGGGACTTGCGTGGTTAGTCAGGTCGTGGCCGACACCATCGCCAAGCTTCCGCTTGAAGGTTGTCGAGATACAAGACGAGTACATGGCGGTAAGTGGCCAGAGCGTGTGTGAAGAAGTACACCCCTGCAGGGTTATAAATGATCTATTCGAATAGTCGTGTCCACGGTAAAGGACTTCTGGGTTGCCTGTACAGTTCATAGACAAGTGAAAGTGGATACTCTAAAATACGCAAGATAAGCGTGAGTGCTATGGATGGCCTTCTCGTAGGGAGATGTGAGCGGATCCATAGTGGTGTATTTATATGGTGAATATGTGGACTCGTGTGCGCCACCTCAAAAGAGTTACCAACAGACGTAGTTCAAGATAGCCACTGAGTCAAAGCTGGCTTGCTATAGTTAAACTCCACCACCCCCTTGCTGATACTGATGCATACGTAGCTAGTTCTGATGTAAGTCTTGCTAGGTACATTTGTACTCACGTTTGCTTAATTTACGTTTTTGTAGAGAGACTTTAGTCTCACTAGTAGTTCCGCATGGACTTCGACGTTTAGCTTGTTACCTCAGCTACGATCTTGTGACCTCGGCAGGGTCTTGTAGATAGTCAGGCTTCTCAGCCTTTTCATTTGTAGTTGTCTGTACTCAGACAAGTTAAGCTTCCGCATGTGCTTATTGCTTGTATGACTTGAATGCTGGGTCATCAGACCCATGTTTGTAATATCTGGCTCCTCGGAGCCTAATGAATAAATACTTTGAGTCATAGAGTTTTGTTGTGATGCCATGTTGTATTTGCACATATCGAGCATATTGTGTGTATGTTATTGAAATGCTTGGTATGTGTGGGATCTGACAACCTAGTTGTTTATTCTTGGTAGCCTCTCTTACCGGGAAATGTCTCCTAGTGCTTCCACTGAGCCATGGTAGCTTGCTACTGCTCCGGAACACTTAGGCTAGCGGCATGTGTCCTTCTTCGTTCCTGTGTCTGTCCCTTCGGGGAAATGTCACGCGTTGTCTACCGGTGTGCTGTTAGCTTGCTACAGCCCAGATTCACTCGCTGATGACCGACACGTTCGTTGTTGGGGCATGTATGCCTGTCCCTGTAAGTTAGTGCCAATTTGGATTCACGACTAGTCATGTCGGCCCGGGTTCTCTGTCATACGGATGCTAGCGACACTATCATATACGTGAGCCAATAGGCGCAAACGGTCCCGGGCCAGGTAAGGTGGCACCCGTGGGAATACCGTGCGTGAGGCCGCAAAGTGATATGATGTGTTACATGCTAGATCGTGTGACTTAGGATCGGGGTCCTGACAACCCGTCGAGGCTACCATTGACGCCTCGCGCGCCGATGCCACGACGCGGTTGGCTGCTTTAAACGACAGTTCGTGGCGTTTTCTCGAGGCCACCGTCGGTGCCATCAACGAAGACTACGAGGTGTTTTCTCAGCGTGCACGTGCTTACCTCATCTCGAGATCCAGTAGGTTGGTGCCTGGATCGGCTCAGGCAACTCACCACTACAATGAGGGCACCCACGATGCGGAGGCCTCGCCCTCTTCCATGTCCAAGGAGCCAACCTTCATCGATATCTCCGACAATGAGGAGTAGCTTGTCTTATTAGCTCACTATAAGGACCCATGTTCAGTTTGCTAGCTACTGCCTTTCCTTAACAAATTCTAGTGAATTGTGCTATCTACTTTCACCATGCAATCTTCTGCTATAGTGTATATGTTCTATATGTCTTGCAATGTGGTGTTAAATTAACTGCTTGGTTCAATTCTGCAAATGAGATGTTCAATTCTTCAGGGTGCAATATTTCCAAGTTGTTAAGCATGCTTGGTTTGGTTAAATTTTTGATCTTCTATTAGGAGTATGTTATATTGTTCAATTGGTGTTTAGTTAACTGCTTGGTTGATTTGTTGTGGCTTGGTTCACTTGTTGTGGTGTTTAGTTAACTGCTTGGTTCAATTCTGCAATGCGATGTTCAATTGTTGTGGCTGCATTCTCTTATTGTATACCATGTGAGGAATAAATCGAATTTGGCTGTACTAAATACATGATAAACAAATACAATTACTATATTTCCAAGTTGTTAAGCATGCTTGGTTTGGTTAACTGTCTGATCTTCTATTAGGAGTATGTTATATTGTGCAATGTGGTGCTCAGTTAACGTTTGGTTCATTTGTTGTGGTGTTTAGTTAACTGCTTGGTTCAATTCTGCAATGCGATGTTCAATTGTTGTGGCTGCATTCTCTTATTGTATACTATGTGAGGAATAAATTGATTTTGGATGCACTTAGTACATGAGAAACATATACAAGTGCTATATTTTCTAGTTCTTATTCATGCTTGGTTTGGATAAATGGGTTTTCCATGTGGCTTGAATTAATCTGATGAATATGCAATGTGCTTATTTTTTATCAACATATTTTACTGATAGCATGCGAACACTTACTTAACCTGATGACTAACTACCTTATATGTGCTGCAAGGAACAATGGGAAGCACTGAGGTTTACAAGATGGTACTAACTATTATACCTTGCCTTTTTTATTCCTTTGCCTCGTTTCCAAAATAGAGAAGATATTTATGCACATCCTTGTTTTCAGGGTTCACTGATGGTTACCTCTCAAACCACCTCTATGGTCAGGAGGCGTGGAAAGTTTTCATACAACACCCACGGTTCAATATTGAAGTGTTCCTGAAGAGGTCGAAGGATGGACGGTCAATCATCCACAGGCACTAGCCTAAAGTTGCAAAGACCTTCAACATGAGTGAAGGCTCAATATTCACCTTCCGCTTCAGCTGTTTTCAAGATGTGATGTATCTCTCTATGTACCGTCTATGATGCTAATTTCGAAAGGTTCGAGATGTTGCATGTGAAACTTGCTGCTGGTGCAGTTCTGTAATGGGGTAGATGAGTGCTGAAGCTATATCATGTTGTACTCCAATGTATTTCAATTATGAAATCTTGCTTCCTTAATATGGAAATGGAATATATTATGTGCTTAATATGAATGTCAACTAGATTAGTAAATGGATTATTAATAATAGGCCAATTAGCCCACTAATTGCCCAATGAGCTTGCTAATTGGGTTTTCTTATTGCAAACGGTTAACGAGAAAACACCGTGGGAAATGACCTAAGGCAACGCACACAGTTTCTAGGAATAAACCGTGTTGGATCAATGAACAATCACACACGATATTCTCTTCAAAACTTGTCGGCGTCCTGGGAACGGGGGTCCCCAGACTTGCCTGCCTGCAGCCCACGGCGTGGCTCGGCCAGCGGCCCTATACGGCCCATCTTCATCAGCGAGCACTCAAGACCCACGCGAGGGGCCAAGCCTCGCGAGGCGGACGATGCAAGACATCCTCGGGGGCGGCCTCACTAGGTTGGATCGCGAGGGGCGGAGAGATCAAGGCGAGGGCCACCTCGCGAGGTCCCTGTGACGCAAGCAATGACGACCAAGGCTAGGTGGGCGCCAGAGCGTGCAGCGTACTCGTTTCCTCTTTGGTGCTAAAGAGGCAAGCGCAGGCGAGGAGTCCCGAGGCATCAGGAAAAGGTTTCCATATCAGTGCAACAAGACCAAGACCAGCAAGACGGCAAGACGGAGGTCACCGTGGAGCCCAGGACGGCGTCACCACCAGTGCCTTTGGCAGGCGAAGACCACCTTTAGTCAGGATAGCTTGTACTAGTTTTCTCCCTTCAAATTTGGCCGTTGTAGGATCCCTTCCCACCTACATTTGGGAAGAGAACCAGGGCCTCTATAAATAGGACTAGCCACCACAGTAGGAGGCAACTGATCTGGGGCCATTCAGATCATCCTCAACCACCCAAGCTTACCGAGCTCAAGGACACCTCTCCTCAGGAGGTTGTTCTTCCGTTGTACTTGTTCATCCTCAGACCAAGAGGCAATCCACCACACCACACTGGAGTAGGGTATTACACCACATCGGTGGCCCGAACCACTATAAACCCTGTGTCCCTTGTCCTGCGAGTTCGACGTGATGAGCTTGGAAATCGCGGTGAGTGTGTGAGCTAGAAGGGGCAGAGATCTTTGTGCGCACCCTAGTGTTCGAACCTCTAGGGTTTTGCCGGAACCCGCAATCCAACATTTGGCGCGCCAGGTAGGGGTGCGCTGAAGCTTTCCTTCCGTCGATCCACGTTCCACCGCTGCACCGCACACATGGCGGACGCGCGTCGGGCCCGCGCTGAGCGCCGGGCCGCCCTCGCCGCCCGTGTAGCTCAGACGGCCCCTTTCGGCGGGCCTCCCCATCGCCCGCCGCCAATGCCGCCACCCGCCCGACGGGAAACGAGCACCGCTCCACCGCATCCATGGCGGACGCGCGTCGAGCCCGCGCTGAGCGCCGGGCCGCCCTCGCCGCCCGTGTCGCTCAGACGGCCCCTATCGGTGGGCCTCCCCGTCGTTCCCCGTCGCCCGCCGCCAACGCCACCACCGGCCCAGCGGGAAACAAGCAGCAAACGTTCTCACTGCACCCATCTGTGCGGCGGGATGGCCGCACCGCCACTACATCACTAACCCCGGCCTGCTCATCGTCTCACGCTCGTCGCGCGCCCACGGACGCGCATGCCACGCTGCTCATGCCGCGCGAGCTCTTGCGCTACCGCTAGGTCGACGACCTCTACGAGGAATGGTTGGACCGCATCGCCGAGCTCGTCAGCGCCGCTGGTGGCTCTCGTGCACCATCCCTCTCACTACCTCGCCCTCCGCCAGCTGCGGGCGACGTGGCTCACGGAGCACCTCCACCACCTTTGCACCAAGACGAAGCCTTGGCGCCAAGGCGCGCCGCCCCCCGGCGCGACCCACCACGCCGGGCACCGGCGCGAGAAGAAGGAAGCTGCCAGGAGGTTCCCCGGCCACAGGAAGACGCTCCTGCGCTCCCGGCGCCACCATGACAAGACCGCGTGCCGCCTGCGATGGCGGCGCGCGGACATCAAGGGCAGGCTCCGCATCTGCAAAGGGCCCCGGTGGCCACGACAGGCTGCCGCGCCTTCACCCCAGAGCTGTGTAGCATCGTCTGGCCGGGCAAGTTCAAGACAGACCTGCCTCCTCGCTATGACGGCACCCTCAACCCTATGTAGTTCTTGCAGCTCTACGAGCTGAGCATCGAGGCGGCCAACAACGACGAGAAAGTCATGGCGAACTAGTTCCCCATGGCTGTCAAGGATGCTGCTCGCTCGTGGCTCCTGAACCTGACCCCGGGCTCGATATCCTCCTGGAATGAGATGCGCGACCGCTTCGTCGCCAACTTCCAGGGCACTCGCGGATGCCCGCCTGCCATGGGTGACCTACGCCGCATCAAGCAGCAGCCAGGAGAGACCCTGCAGAAGTACATCCAGCGCTTCAACAGCGTTCATCTCAAGATCCCCAAGGTGACGGACGAGGCCATCATTTCAGCGTTTTCCGATGGCGTCCGCGATGTCAAGATGAAGGAGGAGCTCGCCATCCATGAGGAGTTGTGCACGGCCCTGGAGCTATTCAACATGGCGACCAAGTGCGCAAGAGCTGAGGAAGGGCCCCTGTCCCTCCTCGAGCTCCCTGCTGCCGACCTAGAGGAGAAGAAAGCCAAGGCCAAGGACGTGAAGCGCAAGGGGGTAGCTGTGCTCACGGCAGAGCTAGACACGAAGCGCGGCCGGGACCACCCCGAGTCGTCCATGAGCAACCGTCCGTTTTGCGCCTTCCACAACGTACACAGCCACAACACCAACGATTGTCCGGAGCTCAGGGCCATCTGAGATTGACGCTTCGGTCAAAGCCACGAGCGCAATGACCGGGGCTATGGCCGAGGAGGAGGACGAGGCGGAGGACGCTGGGACGACCGTGGCCCCCGCCAGGAGTGGCGTGACCGGCCTCGCGAGGACCGCTGGCAGGACCAGCCTCGTGAGGGCGCATGGAGGGATCAGCCTCGCGAGGATCGCCCTCAGGGCAATGCTGGTCTGCGTCCGCTACTACCACCACCCAGAAGGAACGACGACCACCATCAGGACTAGGGGGCTGGGGGCTTCCAGGAGCCGCGCACGATCGCCTGCATCCTGGGCGGAGCTCAGGCCCCAGCATCCCAACGCATCTTCAAGCATTTCTCTCGCGAAGTGAATGCAGCCCTTCCCAGGCTCGAGGCTACGCGCCCGCTCAGGTGGTCCAAGTGTGCCATCACCTTCAGTTCGGCGGACCAGCTCAAGTGTGCGGCGATCGCAGGCGCCCTCCCGATGTTGTGCTCGCCCGTCATCAGCAACGTCCAAGGCACCAAGACCCTCCTCAACGGCGGCGCAGGGCTCAATGTCTTGTCCATCGAGACATTCTACAGCCTCCAAGTGCCATACAATAAGCTACAGCCTACTAAGCCCTTCTCAGGAGTGACCGACGGCTCCACCACCCTGATAGGGCAGGTCCGCCTACCTGTTACCTTCGGCCAGCGCGATAACTACCGCACCGAGCTTATCGACTTCGACGTCGCCCACATCCGTCTGCCGTAGAATGCCATCCTTGGGTATCCAGCATTAGCCATGTTTGTGGCAGTGACCCACCACGGCTACAACGTCCTCAAGATGCCAGGGAGTGGCGGGATCATCACAGTCCCCTGCAAAGAAAGAGATGCAGTGTGCTCCCTCGAGCGCGCCTTCCAAGAAGAAGAAGCAGCTACTCCACACAGGGCCTCAGGGGGGCGGTGTCTCTAGCGGCGCCGCCTCAGGGTTAGCGGCCGCAGCTGGGGCGCCTCCCTCCTTCGCATAGGTAGGCGCGCCAAGCGCCCTCCTCGGTCAGGGCTCGGGGGCTCTCCACTAGAGGGCCTCAGACCTAGCCAACACCACGAGAGAGGCGCTCGGGCTCCACGTGGAGGCGTGCTTTACGGCACGTTTCCCTCAGGAGGACACTGGGTGAGGAGCACCCGGTGCTCAGGAGTTCATTACCGAGACCACTCAGGAGCTAAAGGATGCAAGAGCCATGCGCGGCGACCGCCGCCCATCTGGTGCAGCACTCCATCCAGGCGAGGATGGCAGGCTGCGTGTCTGCATCGACATCCCAGCGCTCAACAGGGCCGCATCTCAGGAGCACTTCTAGCGTTCGCGTGTTGCGCGGTGCGAGGGTCCACCTCACAGCTATGTTTGCATGTCGTTTGGCCTGCCGAGCATGGTAGCCGCCTTCTAGCACAACTTACAGAGCATCATGGCGGCTTAGGAGGTCAGGCATCACGCGGTCCTGGCGGAGATGGAGACGGCCCTCAAGGAACCACCTGAGCCCCCAGAGCCTCCCGAGGCTCAGGGTCTTGGCGGCTCATGAGGAGCGGCTTCTTTAGCGCACGCCTTCTGCTACTTCAACATTCCTTCGACAATGGAACCAGGTAACATTTTCCAAGTTTATTTAGTTGGGAGCGCCCCTTGGGCTGCATCATTCCCAAGTCGCATGGGCCTGTCCCCGCGGCATGTATCCTTTTGCATCTTTAGTTTACTCTATTGGGGGGCGCCCCTCGAGCTGCATCATCCCAGGCCGGGTTCGTCCCTGTGGTATGTATCGTTCTTGCATCTATCTGAACTAGTTTGATCCCTCTCATGAGTTAGCCATGGTTATTACCTGCTTGGTTGTCACCCGCCGCGGGAGCCGCGCACCGACCGTCTTTTTCTAGGATCTTTCAGATGAGAAGAGTAGGCACGACACCAGTGCTCGGGTCCGTCCCTACAGTGTTGATAAACCCAATGGCTGAGCTCTATCTGGCGGGTCGGGCCCATTCACGTCACCTCCTGGGGTCGTTGGTGCTTGGCCTTCTCCTGCGATACCTCAGGAGATTCACTCGACGCAGGTTGCCTAACCATCTCGCAGGACCACCATAGTCATCAAGAACCAAGACCAGGCGCAACCCGCCTTGAGGTAGGGCCCCGTGAGTCCCGCGCTGGCTCACGAGTGCCCAGACACACCTCGTCCAGCCCTGCCATGCAAGCCACGTGTCAGGGCGGGGCTGTACACGCCCCGGGGGCTCCACTCAGAGGTAGCCCTCACCCACGCACCAATGGAAGCACCATGCTCCGCGCTGGCAGTCGACATGGTCAAGGAGCGGCTATGCCCATGCAAGAGCGGAAGCGCTATGCTCCGCGCTAGTGATAAACAACTGAGGGTGGCCCCATGGCCGTATCAACCTCAGGGAGCCTCCTTGCTCAGTATCTGGCCTCATCGGAACACCTCCCCTCGGGAGAGTCACGCGAGGGGGCTGTGCACAGTGGCTGCGCTCGGGTCACGCCCAAGCGTATGCCGCCCTGCCAGGTCCCTCGGACCTGGTCATCGCGCGCCCCTCCCGAGCGGAGCCTCAGCGAGGGAAAATGTATCAAGGTCGTTTGAGCGTCAAGGGAGACTCCTGAGAATTGCGACTCAGGAGCCTAAATGGCCACGTTGCCCTTCACCCCTGGGTCTCGTCCTGGTGATCCGGACGACCCAACGGCGGCTGAGGTATGTGCAGGGTCGGGCCCTGCCGACGCAGAACACTAGGCCTACTCCTGCATCTCCTTTCTGTAAGTTGTTTGCGTGTCAAGGGGAACTCTTGAGCATCACGACTCAGGAGCCTAACTGGCCACGTAGCTGTCGGCGTTCTGGGAACGGGGGTCCCCATACTTGCCTGTCTGTGGCCCACGACGTGGCTCTGCGAGCAGGCCCATACAGCCCATATTCACCAACACGCATTCAAGACCCTCGCGAGGCGGACGAGCAAGACCTCCTCGGGAGCAGCCTCACCAGGATGGCTCACGAGGGGCGGAGAGATCATGGCAAGGCAAACCTCGCGACGTTCTCGTGACGTGAGCCATGACGACCAAGGCCAGGCGGGCGCTAGCGCGCGTAGTGTCCTTGTTTCCTCTTTGGTGCTAAGGAGGCATGCGTAGGCGAGGAGTACCGAGGCTTCAAGCAAATGTTTCCATATCGGTGCACCAAGACCAAGACCAGTAGGACGGCAGGACAGAGGTCACCATGGAGCCCAAGGCGGCGTCAGCCCCAGAGCCTTTTGTAGGCAAAGACTGCTTTTGTCAGGATAAGTTGTACTAGCTGTCCCCTTTCAAATTGGCCGTTGTTGGCTCCCTTCCCGCTCAATATTTGCGGAGGGGACAAGGGCCTGTATAAATAGGACTAGCCATCACCATAGGAGGCAACTCATTCAGAGGAATCTCATATCATCTTGAGTAATCCTCACCCACACAAGTTCACCAAGCACAAGAACACCTCGCCTCAGTGTCAGGACCCCGATTCTAAGTCACACCGATCTAGCATGTAACACCTCATATCACTTTGCAGCCTCACGCACGGTATTCCCACGGGTGTCGACTTACCTGGCCCGGGACCGTTTGCGCCTTTTGGCTCATGTATATGATAGTGTCACTAGCATCCATATGACAAAGAACCCGGGCCGACATCGTCAACCCAAAGTGGCACTAACTTACAAGGACAGGCATACACGAATCAACATCGAGCATGTCAGTCAGCAGCGTGCGAATCCGGGCTGTAGCACTGGGCTAACAGGACTCTGGTGAACCGGGCTGTAGCTAGCTAGGCAGGACTCCGGATGTCACGACGTGACATTTCCCCGAAGGGACAGACACAGGAACAAAGTGAATCACATGCCGGCCAGTCAAGTGTTCCGGAGCAGTAGTGCTGGGCTAGTAGGACTCCGGTGAACCGGGCTGTAGCGGACTACTATGGCTCATGGAAGCACAAGACTACATTTCCCCATACGAGAGACTACCAAGGATAAACAACTAGGTTGTCGGATCCCACACATACCAAGCATTTCAATCATACACAAAATATGCTCGATATGTGTAAATACAACATGGCATCACAACATAACTCTACGACTCAAGTATTTATTCATTAGGCTCCGAGGAGCGAGATATTACAAACATGGGTCTCATGACCCAGCATTCAAGTCATACAAGCAATAGCACATGCGGAAGCTTATCTTGTCTGAGTACACACAACTACAAAAGAAAAAGGCTGAGAAGCCTGACTATCTACAAGACCCTGCCGAGGGCACAAGATCGTAGCTGAGGTAAAAAGGTAAACGTCAAAGTCCACGCGGAACTACTAGCGAGACTAACGTCCCTCTGCAAAAACATAAAATAGGCAAACGTGAGTACAAATGTACCCAGCAAGACTTACATCAGAACTAGCTACATATGCATCAGTATCAACAAAGGGGGTGGTGGAGTTTGATTGCAGCAAGCCAGCTTTGACTCAGTGGCTATCCTAAACTATGACTGCAAGTAACTCTTTTGAGGTGGCGCACACGAGTCCACATATTCACCATATCAATACACCACTATGGACCCGCTCCCATCTCCCTACGAGAAGGCCATCCATAGCACTCACGCTTATCTTGCGAGTTTTTAGAGTATCCACTTTCACTTGTCTATGAACTGTATAGGCAACCAAGTAGTCCTTTACCGCGGACGCGGCTATTCGAATAGATGATGTTAACCCTACAGGGGTGTACTTCTTCACACACGCTCTCACCACTTATCACCGTTTACACGACATGTACTCGGCAACCTTCAAGTGGAAGCCCAACGAGGGTGTCGGCCACGGCCTACCTAAACACTCAAGTCTCTAGTCCAGGTTTATCGCCTATTCAGGTTCCATCCGCAGGGAGTCCGGCCGAGGTTTCCACATACGGCCCTGAACGATGTGTATAGGGTTCCGAGACACCAAACGGGCGCCCGACATGCCCGGCCACGTGCCTACCGCATCACAGCCCACCCCTCGGGTCAACGTTGTGCACGGCCTCCAGCATACTACAAATATCAGAAACTACTTGCAAATCTTGGACAGAGGACAAGGGTGGATAAGAAGCCGAGAGGGTCCATCGGGTCCAATGCATGGTAGTAGCTGAATCTTAAATCACACATACAGATCTTAGTGCTTAAGGACGGTTCCAATGAAACTACCCACCATGTAATCCTACATGGCCTCTCATCGATACCTTTACCAAATCGTGTTCACACACTTAGCTCACACCCAGTAGGACATGTTCATCACGATTCCAATTCATCCCCGATGAATCAGACCTGACTCAACTCTAAGCAGTAGGAGGCATGACAAACAAGCATGAATGAGTAGGCACATCAGGGCTCAAACAACTCCTACTCATGCTAGTGGGTTTCATCTATTTACTGTGGCAATGACAGGTCATGCAGAGGAAAAGGGGTTCAGCTACCGCAACATGTAACAGTTGAATCGATGTTGTCCTAATGCAGTAAAAGAGAGCAGGAGTGAGAGAGTGGGATTGTATCAGAATGAACAAGGCGGTTTGCTTGCCTGGGGAAACAACCACTAGCAAACACAGAAAGAACACAATCAATGGAATGCACAATATGATGCATGATCATGACATGTCAATATGCTGTGATTTGAGCTAATGCAGCTAAGAACAGAAGGTTTTGAGTTGATTTGAACCAAAGGTTCAAATTCATTTGTGATCTTAAATAGTGTTGTATCATGTTTTGCACTAAACACCAAGTTAACTTGTCTAAACATGCATGAAACTAGTACAGATGGATAGATTGGATTTTTCTGATAATTTTTCATATATAATTTGTTTCATTTGGAGTTAGGGTTGAATTTCTATGAATTTTAGAAGTTTTGGGCATTTTCTGGAATTTTCTGTATAAGAATAATCCAGTAAATGAGTTATTGCGTCAGCGTTGCATCAGGGTGACGTCAGCACGCAACAGAGACGGTCAAGGTCAAAGCTGACCTGTGGGTCCCGTCTGTCAGTGACTAACCTAACTAATCTAATTTAGTTAGCGTTAAACTAACACTAATCTCGTTTAGTTAGTGGCCTGGGTGAAGGAAATATGCCCTAGAGGCAATAATAAAGTTATTATTTATTTCCTTATATCATGATAAATGTTTATTATTCATGCTAGAATTGTATTAACCGGAAACATGATACATGTGTGAATACATAGACAAACAGAGTGTCACTAGTATGCCTCTACTTGACTAGCTCGTTGATCAAAGATGGTTATGTTTCCTAGCCATAGACATGAGTTGTCATTTGATTAACGGGATCATATCATTAGGAGAATGATGTGATTGACTTGACCCATTCCGTTAGCTTAGCAGTCGATCGTTTAGTATGTTAATATTGCTTTCTTCATGACTTATACATGTTCCTATAACTATGAGATTATGCAACTCCCGTTTACCGGAGGAACACTTTGTGTGCTACCAAACGTCACAACGTAACTGGGTGATTATAAAGGTGCTTTACAGGTGTCTCCGAAGGTACATGTTGGGTTGGCGTATTTCGAGATTAGGATTTGTCACACCGATTGTCGGAGAGGTATCTCTGGGCCCTTTCGGTAATGCACATCACTTAAGCCTTGAAAGCATTGCAACTAATGAGTTTGTTGCGAGATGATGTATTACGGAACGAGTCAAGAGACTTGCCGGTAACGAGATTGAACTAGGTATTAAGATACCGACGATCGAATCTCGGGCAAGTAACATACCGATGACAAAGGGAACAACGTATGTTGTTGTGCGGTTTGACCGATAAAGATCTACGTAGAATATGTGGGAGCCAATATGCGCATCCAGGTCCCGCTATTGGTTATTGACCGGAGACGTGTCTCGGTCATGTCTACATAGTTCTCGAACCCGTTGGGTCCGCACGCTTAACGTTACGATGACAGTTTTATTATGAGTTTATGAGTTTTGAGGTACCGAAGGAGTTCGGAGTCCCGGATGAGATCGGGGACATGACGAGGAGTCTCGAAATGGTCGAGACGTAAAGATCGATATATTGGACGACTATATTCGGACATCGAAAAGGTTCCGAGTGATTCTGGTATTTTTCGGAGTACCGGAGAGTTACGGGAATTCGTATTGGGAATTAATGGGCCATACGGGAAAGGAGAGAAAGGCCCCAAAGGCTGGCCGCACCCCTCCCCATGGACTAGTCCGAATTGGACTAGGGAGGGGGGGCGCTCCCTTCCTTCCTTCTCCTTCTCCCTTCCCTTCTCCTACTCCAACAAGGAAAGGAGGAGTCCTACTCCCGGTGGGAGTAGGACTCCCCCATTGGCGCGCCCTCCTCCTAGGCCGGCCGCCTCCCCCCTTGCTCCTTTATATACGGGGGCAGGGGGCACCCCATAGACACAACAATTGATCATTGATCTCTTAGCCGTGTGCGGTGCCCCCCTCCACCATATTACACCTCGATAATATCGTAGCGGTGCTTAGGCGAAGCCCTGCGTCGGTAGAACATCATCATCGTCACCACGCCGTCGTGCTGATGAAACTCTCCCTCAACACTCGGCTGGATCGGAGTTTGAGGGACGTCATCGAGCTGAACGTGTGCTGAACTCGGAGGTGCCGTGCGTTCGGTACTTGATCGGTCGAATCGTGAAGACGTACGACTACATCAATCGCGTTGTGTTAACGCTTCCGCTTTCGGTCTACGAGGGTACGTGGACAACACTCTCCCCTCTCGTTGCTATGCATCACCATGATCTTGCGTGTGCGTAGGAAATTTTTGAAATTACTACGTTTGGCATCCGAGCCAGGTTTTATGCGTAGATGTCATATGCACGAGTAGAACACAAGTGAGTTATGGGCGATATAAGTCATACTGCTTACCAGCATGTCATACTTTGGTTCGGCGGAATTGTTGGATGAAGCGGCCTGGATGACATTACGCGTACGCTTACGCGAGACTGGTTCTACCGACGTGCTTTGCACATAGGTGGCTGGCGGGTGTCAGTTTCTCCAACTTTAGTTGAACCGAGTGTGGCTACGCCCGGTCCTTGCGAAGGTTAAAACAACACCAACTTGACAAACTATTGTTGTGGTTTTGATGCGTAGGTAAGAACGGTTCTTGCTAAGCCCGTAGCAGCCACGTAAAACTTGCAACAACAAAGTAGAGGACGTCTAACTTGTTTTTGCAGGGCATGATTGTGATGTGATATGGTCAAAGCATGATGCTTAATTTATTGTATGAGATGATCATGTTTTGTAACCGAGTTATCGGCAACTGGCAGGAGCCATATGGTTGTCGCTTTATTGTATGCAATGCAATCGCCCTGTAATGCTTTACTTCATCACTAAGCGGTAGCGATAGTCGTAGAAGCATAAGATTGGCGAGACGACAACGATGCTACGATGGAGATCAAGGTGTCGCGCCGGTGACGATGGTGATCATGACGGTGCTTCGGAGATGGAGATCACAAGCACAAGATGATGATGGTCATATCATATCACTTATATTGATTGCATGTGATGTTTATCTTTTATGCATCTTATCTTGCTTTGATTGACGGTAGCATTATAAGATGATCCCTCACTAAATTATCAAAGTATAAGTGTTCTCCCTGAGTATGCACCGTTGTGAAAGTTCTTCGTGCTGAGACATCATGTGATGATCGGGTGTGATAGGTTCTACATTCAAATACAAAGGGTGCAAAACAGTTGCACACGCGGAATACTCAGGTTAAACTTGACGAGCCTAGCATATAAAAGATATGGCCTTGGAACACTGAGACCGAAAGGTCGAGCGTGAATCATATAGTAGATACGATCAACATAGTGATGTTCACCATTGAAAGCTACTCCATTTCACGTGATGATCGGTTATGGTTTAGTTGATATGGATCACGCGATCACTTAGAGGATTAGAGGGATGTCTATCTAAGTTGGAGTTCTTACGTAATATGATTAATTGAACTTAAATTTATCATGAACTTAGTCCTGATAGTATTTTGCAAGTTATGTTGTAGATCAATAGGTCGCGTTGTTGCTTCCCTGTGTTTATTTTTGATATGTTCCTAGAGAAAAATTATGTTGAAAGATGTTAGTAGCAAAGATGCGGATTGGATCCGTGATTTGAGGATTATCCTCACTGCTGCACAGAAGAATTATGTCCTTGATGCACCGCTAGGTGACAAACCTATTACAGGAGCAGATGCAGACGTTATGAACGTTTGGCTAGCTCAATATGATGACTACTTGATAGTTTAGCGCACCATGCTTAACGGCTTAGAATCGGGACTTCAAAGACGTTTTGAACGTCATGGACCATATGAGATGTTCCAGGAGTTGAAGTTAATATTTCAAGAAAATACCCGAGTTGAGAGATATGAAGTCTCCAACAAGTTCTATAGCTAAAAGATGGAGGAGAATAGCTCAAGTAGTGAGCATGTGCTCAGATTCTCTGGGTACTACAATCGCTTGAATCAAGTGGGAGTTAATCTTCCAGATAAAATAGTGATTGACAGAATTCTCTAGTCACCATCACCAAGTTAGTAGAACTTCGTGATGAACTATAGTATGCAAGGGATGACGAAAGTAATTCCTGAGCTCTTCGTGATGCTGAAATCGACGAAGGTAGAAATCAAGAAAATCATCAAGTGTTGATGGTTGACGAGACCACTAGTTTCAAGAAAAGGGCAAAGGGAAGAAGGGGAACTTCAAGAAGAATGGCAAGCAAGTTGCTGCTCAAGTGAAGAAGCCTAAGTCTGGTCCTAAGCCTGAGACTAAGTGCTTCTACTGCAAAGGAACTGGTCACTGGAAGCGGAACTACCCCAACTATTTGGTGGATAAGAAGGATGGCAAAGTGAACAAAGGTATATTGGATATACATGTTATTGATGTGTACTTTACTAGTGTTTATAGCAACCCCTCGGTATTTGATACTGGTTCAGTTGCTAAGAGTAGTAACTCGAAACGGGAGTTGCAGAATAAAACAGAGACTAGTAAAAGGCAAGGTGACGATGTGTGTTGGAAGTAGTTCCAAGATTGATATGATCATCATCGCACACTCCCTATACTTTTGGGATTAGTGTTGAAACTAAATAAGTGTTATTTGGTGTTTGCGTTGAGCATGAATATGATTTCATCATGTTTGTTGCAATATGGTTATTCATTTAAATTAGAAAATAATTGTTGTTCTGTTTACATGAATAAAACCTTCTATGGTCATACCCCCAATAAAATGGTTTGTTGGATCTCGATCGTAGTGGTACACATATTCATAATAATGAACCCAAAAGATGCAAAGTTAATAATGATAGTGCAACATATTTGTGGCACTGCCGTTTAGGTCATATTGGTGTAAAGCGCATGAAGAAACTCCATACTGATGGGATTTTGGAATCACTTGATGCTTGCGAAGCATGCCTCATGGGCAAGATGACTAAAACGCCGTTCTCCGGAACTATGGAGAGAGCAACAGATTTGTTGGAAATCATACATACAGATGTATGTGGTCCGATGAATATTGAGGGTCGTAGCAGGTATCATTATTTCCTGACCTTCACAGATGATTTGAGCAGATATGGGTATATCTACTTAATGAAACAGAAGTCTGAAACATTTGAAAAGTTCATATAATTTCAGAGTGAAGCGGAAAATCATCGTAACAAGAAAATAAAGTTTCTACGATCTGATCGTGGAGAAGAGTATTTGAGTTATGAGTTTGGCCTTTAGTTAAAACAATGTGAAAAAGTTTCACTACTCACGCCACCTGGAACACCACGGTGTAATGGTGTGTCCAAACATCGTAACCGTACTTTATTAGATATGGTGCGATATATGATGTCTCTTACCGATCTACCACTATCGTTTTGGGGTTATGCATTAGAGACAGCTGCATTCACGTTAAAACGGCACCATCTAAATCCGTTGAGACGACACCATATGAACTGTGGTTTGGCAAGAAACCAAAGTTGTCGTTTCTTAAAGTTTGAGGTTGCAATGCTTATGTGAAAAAGTTTCAACCTGATAAGCTCAAACCCAAATCGGAGAAGTGCGTCTTCATAGGATACCCAAAAGAAAATGTTGGGTACACCTTCTATCATAGATCCGAAGGCAAGATATTCGTTGCTGAGAATGGATCCTTTCTAGAGAAGGAGTTTCTCTCGAAAGAAGTGAGTGGGAGGAAAGTAGAACTTGATGAGGTAACTGTACCTGCTCCCTTATTGGAAAGTAGTTCATCACAGAAATCTGTTCTTGTGACTACTACACCAATTAGTGAGGAAGCTAATGATGATGATCATGTAACTTAAAATCAAGTTAGTACCGAACCTCGTAGGTAAACCAGAGTGAGATCCGCACCAGAGTGGTACGATAATCCTGTTCTGGAGGTCATGTTACTTGGCCATGACGAACCTACGAACTATGAGGAAGCGATGATGAGCCCAAATTCCGCGAAATGGCTTGAGGCCATGAAATCTGAGATGATATCCATGTATGAGAACAAAGTATGGACTTTGATAGACTTGCCCAATGATCGGTGAGCCATTGAGATTAAATGGATCTTCAAGAGGAAGACGGACACTGATAGTAGTGTTACTATCTACAAAGTTAGAATTGTCGCAAAAGGTTTTCGACAAGTTCAAGGTGTTGACTACGATGAGAGTTTCTCACTCGTATCTATGCTTAAGTCTGTCCGAATCATGTTAGCAATTGCCGCATTTTATGAAATCTGGCAAACGGATAAACAAAACTGCATTCCTTAATGGATTTATTAAAGAAGAGTTGTATATGATGCAACCAGAAGGTTTTGTCAATCCTAAAGGTGCTAACAAAATATGCAAGCTCCAGCGATCCATCTATGGACTGGTGCAAGCATCTCGGAGTTGGAATATACGCTTTGATAAGTTGATCAAAGGATATAGTTTTATACAGACTTGAGGTGAACCCTGTATTTACAAGAAAGTGAGTGGGAGCACTACAGCATTTCTGATAAGTATATGTGAATGACATATTGTTGATTGGAAATAATGTAGAATTATTCTGCAAAGCATAAAGGAGTGTTTGAAAGGAGTTTTTTAAAGAAAGACCTCGCTGAAGCTGCTTACATATTGAGCATCAAGATCTATAGAGATAGATCAAGACGCTTGATAAGTTTTTCAATGAGTACATACCTTGACAAGATTTTGAAGTAGTTCAAAATGGAACAGTCAAAGAAAGAGTTCTTGCCTGTGTTACAAGGTGTGAAATTGAGTAAGACTCAAAGCCCGACCACGACAGAAGATAGAAAGAGAATGAAAGTCATTCCCTATGCCTTGGCCATAGGTTCTATAAAGTATGGCATGCTGTGTACCAAATCTATTGTATACCCTACACTGATTTTGGCAAGGGAGTACAATAGTGATCTAGGAGTAGATCACTGGACAGCGGTCAAAATTATCCTTAGTGGAATAAGGATATGTTTCTCGATTATGGAAGAGACAAAAGGTTCGTCGTAAAGGGTTACGTCGATGCAAGTTTTTACACTAATCTAGATGACTCTAAGTCTCGGTCTAGATACATATTGAAAGTGGGAGCAATTAGCTAGAGTAGCTCTGTGCAGAGCATTGTAGACATATAAATTTGCAAAATACTTACGGATCTGAATGTGACAGAACCGTTGACTAAAATTAACTCACAAGCAAAACATGATCACACCTTAGTACTCTTTGGGTGTTAATCACATAGCGATGTGAACTAGATTATTGACTCTAGTAAACCCTTTGGGTGTTGGTCACATGACGATGTGAACTATGGGTGTTAATCACATGGTGATGTGAACTATTGATGTTAAATCACATGGCGATGTGATCTAGATTATTGACTCCAGTGCAAGTGGGAGACTGAAGGAAATATGCCCTAGAGGCAATAATAAAGTTATTATTTATTTCCTTATATCATGATAAATGTTTATTATTCATGCTAGAATTGTATTAACCAGAAACATGATACATGTGTGAATACATAGACAAACAGAGTGTCACTAGTATGCCTCTACTTGACTAGCTCGTTGATCAAACATGGTTATGTTTCCTAGCCATAGACATGAGTTGTCATTTGATTAACGGGATCATATCATTAGGAGAATGATGTGATTGACTTGACCCATTCCGTTAGCTTAGCAGTCGATCGTTTAGTATGTTAATATTGCTTTCTTCATGACTTATACATGTTCCTCTAACTATGAGATTATGCAACTCCCGTTTACCGGAGGAACACTTTGTGTGCTACCAAACGTCACAACGTAACTGGGTGATTATAAAGGTGCTCTACAGGTGTCTCCGAAGGTACATGTTGGGTTGGCGTATTTCGAGATTAGGATTTGTCACTCCGATTGTCGGAGAGGTATCTCTGGGCCCTCTCGGTAATGCACATCACTTAAGCCTTGCAAGCATTGCAACTAATGAGTTTGTTGCGAGATGATGTATTACGGAACGAGTCAAGAGACTTGCCGGTAACGAGATTGAACTAGGTATTAAGATACCGATGATCGAATCTCGGGCAAGTAACATACCGATGACAAAGGGAACAACGTATGTTGTTATGCGGTTTGACCGATAAAGATCTTCGTAGAATATGTGGGAGCCAATATGCGCATCCATGTCCCTCTATTGGTTATTGACCGGAGACGTGTCTCGGTCATGTCTACATAGTTCTCGAACCCGTTGGGTCCGCACGCTTAACGTTACGATGACAGTTTTATTATGAGTTTATGAGTTTTGATGTACCGAAGGAGTTCGGAGTCCCGGATGAGATCGGGGACATGACGAGGAGTCTCGAAATGGTCGAGACATAAAGATCGATATATTGGACGACTATATTCGGACATCGGAAAGGTTCCGAGTGATTCGGGTATTTTTTGGAGTACCGGAGAGTTACGGGAATTCGTATTGGGCCTTAATGGGCCATACGAGAAAGGAGAGAAAGACCCAAAGGGTGGCCGCACCCCTCCCCATGGACTAGTCCGAATTGGACTAGGGAGGGGGGGGCGCCCCCTTCCTTCCTTCTCCTTCTCCCTTCCCTTCTCCTACTCCAACAAGGAAAGGAGGAGTCCTACTCCCGGTGGGAGTAGGACTCCCCCATTGGCGCGCCCTCCTCCTAGGCCGACCGCCTCCACCTGTGACGCCCCCGATTTGACCGTACACTAATCATGCACGCAAATGTATAGGATCAAGATCAGGGACTCACGGGAAGATATCACAACACAACTCTACATCATAAATAAGTCATACAAGCATCATAATACAAGCCAGGGGCCTCGAGGGCTCGAATACAAGTGCTCGATCACAGACGAGTCAGCGGAAGCAACAATATCTGAGTACAGACATAAGTTAAACAAGTTTGCCTTAAGAAGGCTAGCACAAAAGTAGCAACGATCGAAAAGGCAAGGCCTCCTGCCTGGGACCTCCTAACTCCTCCTCGAAGCCGAACTCCATGTAGAATCATCCTCGGGATCTCTAGCTCCTGGACTCCAGCATCTGGTTGCGACAATCAGGTATAGGAGGGGAAAAGAGGGAGAAAAGCAACCGTGAGTACTCATCCAAAGTACTCGCAAGCAAGGAGCTACACTACATATGCATGGGTATATGTGTAAAGGGGCATATCAGTGGACTGAACTGCAGAATGCCAGATTAAAAGGGGGATAGCTAGTCCTGTCGAAGACTACGCTTCTGGCAGCCTCCATCTTGCAGCAAGTAGAAGAGAGTAGATTGAAGTCCTCCAAGTAGCATCGCATAGCATAATCCTACCCGGCGATCCCCTCCTCGTCGCCCTGTTAGAGAGCGATCACCGGGTTGTATCTGGCACTTGGAAGGGTGTATTTTATTCAGTATCCAGTTCTAGTTGTCATAAGGTCAAGGTACAACTCCGGGTCGTCCTTTTACCGAGGGACACGGCTATTCGAATAGATAAACTTCCCTGCAGGGGTGCACCACATAACCCAACACGCTCGATCCCATTTGGCTGGACACACTTTTCTGGGTCATGCCCGGCCTCGTAAGATCAACACGTCGCAGCCCCACCTAGGCTCAACAGAGAGGTCAGCACGCCGGTCTAAACCTATGCGCGCAGGGGTCTGGGCCCATCGCCCTATGCACACCTGCACGTTGCGTACGCGGAGTCAAAAGAGCTTCGGCTGATACCACGACGTCGGGATACCCATAACTACTCCCGCGTAGATGGTTAGTGCGTATAGACCAAATGGCCAGACTCAGATCAAATACCGAGATCTCGTTAAGCATATTAAGTAACCGCGAACGCCGACCAGGGCCAGGCCCACCTCTCTCCTGGGTGGTCTCAACCTGCCCTGTCGCTCCGCCACAAAGTAACAGTCGGGGGCCGTCAGGAACCCAGGCCCACCTCTACCCGGGTGGAGCCACCTGTCCTTTCAGCCCCCTCATCAGAATCACTTGCGGGTACTCCTCGAGCCGACCCGACTTTAGTCACCACATGTGTCATGTATATAATGTATATAGTATATACCCGTGATCACCTCCCGAAGTGATCACGGCCCAGTAGTATAGCATGGCAGACGGACAAGAGTGTAGGGCCACTGATGGAACACTAGCATCCTATACTAAGCAGTAGGATAGCAGGTAAGGGTAACAACTGTAGCAACAATGACAGGCTATGCATCAGGATAGGATTAACGGAAAGCAGTAACATGCTACACTACTCTAATGCAAGCAGTACAGAGAAGAATAGGTGATATCTGGTGATCAAGGGGGGGGGCTTGCCTGGAAGCTCCGATGAAAGGAAGAAGGGTCGTCGTTGATGTAGTCGATCATAGGGGCAGCACCAGTCCCGGGGTCTACCGGAGAGAAGAGGGGGAAGAAACAGTAAATTTAAAGCAAACATAGCATCACAAAGCATAACGTGGCAATATGCTGTGCCGGGTGTGACCTAACGTATGGCTACACGATATAGGTGAAGGGGGAATTCAACCGGGAATGTTTTCCCGGTTCCGGACCTGTGTCAGACAGATGATCGGAGGGGGGAAAGTTCCATGTTCAGATAGTTAGAGGCATCTGGCAGGTAAACAGACCGCGTGTTCGGATTCGTCTCGTCGTTCTGAGCAACTTTCATGTACAAAGTTTTTCGATCTGAGCTACAGTTTAATTTCTATGATTTTTTTGAAGATTTAACAATATTCTGAAAGTAATATTAATTCTAAAACAAAGTTATTGCACCAGCATGACCTCATCGTGACGTCAGCGGTCAACACTGACCGTTGACTGGTCAAACCGGGCAGTGGGGCCCGTCTGTCATTTACTAGTAACTAACTAACAGTTTTAATTAACTAATCAAGTTAATTAGGTAAACTAAACAAAGTTAATTAAGCTAATTAATTGGTTAATTAATTAAATAATTAATTTCATTATTTCTTTATTTGGAAAAGGGCGTGGGGGTTAATTAGCCCCTAATTAAGCCAGGGGCCATTCGCAGTGGCCGAGCCGGCCACGGCAAGGCAAGGCAAGGCACGCCCAACCGCTCCAGAGGAGCGCCAGCGGCCAACGCGCAGAGCGCCGGGGAGGGGGAGCAGGACGCGGCCCGGCGCCAGTGCTGGGAGCACGAGAGTGACGCTGGCGCACGCGCGAGGGAATGGTGGAAACGGCAGGCTGCGGAAGTCGCCGAAGCAACAGTGGGCGGAGGCGGGGCTCCGGCGGGCTTCACCATGGGCGTGCGGATGCAGGGCTGGGCATGGGGCACGCAAGCAGGGAGCGGCGGAGCCGGGCAGCAGCAGTTGCTGGCCGCAGTGATGCGTAGTCGGACGCGGCGCGCAGCATCGGACGGTGAACGGCGGGGCGACGTGGTGAGCGCGGTGAAGGAGCGACCGGAGTAGGGGAAGGGGCAGGGGGAGATGGGGTCATACCCCCGGTGCAGGGGTTCGTCGGCGAAGCGCGGGAGAGTCCGTCGGGGAAGGTGTCGAGGAGGCGAACACCGTCGACGGGTGGGGACGGTGACGACGGGGTACGGCATCGGCGCGGGCGCAGGGCGTCGGGGGCGTCGATTGCCCCCGACCAGATCCACGCAGGAGGGAGGGTTGAAGAGGCGGGCGCCGGTGTCGAGGAGTGGGGCGGCGCGGTCGCCGGGGAGAGGCGGCGTGGTCGGGACGAGGCCGACGGGGCTTCCTGATCGGGAGGGGAAGAAGGGGATTGAAGAAGTGGGGGAAGTTAGGTTTAGCGGGTGGGGGCGGCGGCCTTAGCAGGCCAGAGAGAGATGGGTGGCCGGCTGGGCCGGGGTGGGCTGGCCGGCTGGGCCGTCTGGCCCGGTTGGCCAATGGGGCTTTTATTTCCTTTTATTTTGTTTTTCTGGTTTTCTTTTCTTTTATTCTTTTTCCTTTTCTGTTTTATTTTAGTTACACTTTATTCTTAGTTTAGTAAAATATGACAATAGCTCCAAATTAGTGTTTCAAAACAACCCACTACCCTAAAAAGTTTTACCTCAAGATAAAATAGTTTATGATTTTATAAAATATCAAAGGCATTTATTTAATAGTTTTACCTACTGTTTTAATCATTTAAGTGCATTTAAACTTTTTATAAAAATGTTGTTTCTGCACAATAATTACCTATGCATTATTTGGCAACACCCCAACATTTTAGTTTTAATATTAGAAAATCTTTACCGTTTGACTTTAATTCAATTTTAAATTTGAATCGGTTTTGAACTAACCCGAGATTAACTACAGTGACAGAGGTGACGTGGCATCATTAGCAAGGAATTACCGTAGTCTAATTATCCGGGCGTCACAATTCTCCTCCACTACAAGAAATCTCGTCCCGAGATTTTAAGAAGGGGAGTAAGGGGGAAAGTTATGGTTACGAAATTCTAGCGAGTCTTCTTGTTCTTGGCAGCTCTTCCCGAACAGGACGATCCATTACGTTGATGTCTTCATTCCGCTGCTTCAAGTCATCATGATGAACTCGGCATCCTTTCTCCAGGAACTCCATCATACTTACGAAAGAATAAAGGGGTATTCTGGAAGAACGGACTTCTGCAGGGTTTACTATCTGGTCAACATCATCGGGGAAAGTGGCGGAAAGTATCTCTCGAACTAAACCTTAAGAAAAGCCGAGAGCAAGTAAGAAAGTACCATGAGAAGTTTCAAACGGGTAGGCAATCGTTCGAAGCCTGAAACAAAGTGTGAAAGGGGTTCAAAGCAATCGGAATAAGTATTATGTCTGATGCCAGTATAGATCAGTAGGACGGTGGTCCGTGAATTACATACGAGGCCACGCGCGATGAATAAATTTGGGAACAGGGGGTGCACAGGAGAGTCAGGTTTCGATCCTGTGGAACTGTGGGTTATGGGCCCACCATGTGGGTTAAAAGTAGGAAGGGCGGTGACATCTTGCATGATCATGATAGCAAGGCATGTCAGAGGGTAGCCTGTCAGTTATATGTCAGCAACATCGTCGGTACCAAGGGCGAGGGACGAAGAGAACCATTTTCCTGCTCGTTGAAACGAGGCGGACCATAAGGCAAAGTTCTTGTCCATCGGTGGCTACCGGGATGTCATCAACAATAGTAACAGGGTCTTGCTGACAGAATTGTACACCGAGGTGTTTACATAAGCAGGAGAATATTACTGCTTAGATCATATAGATCACTAGAAAGGTTAAACCAAACAATGGAAAGGAAAATATGATTATCAGATTAAGCAGAAGAATGGAAAGGAAAATGTGTTTAAACACATATTTCAAGGGTGTATCCTTCCCAAGGACAAGCAGAGCATGATATCCAGGACAGATATAATGTAGAAAACTCTTTAGGTAAGGTGAGAGAAATTTCATGACATCACCCATACAACGGTGTTTGGATAATGGACAAAGAAAATTTTGCATTGTTCTTCAAATGCTCTTATTGAAAATCGGAGTACCACAGACATGCTTCGAGATAACATTGGCATGGTCTTCAAGCAAAGGTCAGACTTTGGATACAAAGGATCCATCAGAAACAACTTATAGAATAAGTCTTACAATTTCCTTACGGAAGAATGACTAACCTTGCCAAAAAGAAAACTATAACAATAGGTCCTCCCGCCAGGTGTGCTGGGTATCATCACCTTACCGGGTCATAAATAGGCCAATGTTATAACTCTTGGATATATGTTCCAACCATCATATCTGACCGAGATTCAGATCTGATTGGTGTCAGGATAACTCAGACTCAGGATGTCTGAGAAGAAAGGTGCAACACAAATTGTCAAAACGACATCAAAGATTCTCGGGAGATGAACTATGGAAGCGAGTTCCGAACAAGGGTTCATCATTACATCAAGGAGAGGTGAGGAGGTGACTAATTGACTCAGCGACAATCCATTGAGATTTCCAAAAGATGGATTTCCAACACTATGTGAACAAGGAGATAACATTAGCTAGATCGAATGACTTAATGATGTATGCTCGAGGAAAACATACACAGTTAAACATTGGTTGAAATGTGCACCCGAAATATGGGCTAGGTAGCACAATCAATGTTCGAATGGTGATTCATTATGCCATAGACGTAGAATGAAACTATAGACCAATAACTTCAAAGCAATAGGGTTTCTAGAAGTTTAGAATTTACACATCACAGACCATTTGTCGGTATTCCTTTTAGAAACAACACGGGGACCAAGAAAGAATGGTGATGGGGAGAAGTATCACTGTACCAAGATGTCATACGAGGTGGTGAGATTCTTACGACATACATGACATAAAAGATGGTAATACTCCAGGGTAGAACATATCATAAGCTAGATAGCAAGGATATCAAGGTACAACACAAAACACGAACAAGTTTGTGTTGAATGGAAGGCAATAAAATGGTCGATGATAAAACAAATCATCGAGGGCAAGGATGGTATTTCTCATCCAGAATTCGATAGATATCTTGGAAGAGCTCGGAATGTTGATGATGTTCACGACACATTTGTCGCGAGAAGTTATGAAGAGGTAATCGATCGGCGATGACATCAAGTCAAAGGAATGATGAAGCGAAAAGTTATTGGAACCAGGGGTACGACACAAACTTGAAATCAAGCTTGTTGTTCAAGGCGAACTAATATGACGAGGAAGATCGACGTAAGCTTAGCTCATCATCGAAAGTTGTGTTCCGGGAAGGACCCGGTAGCACAGTTAAAATTTTTGCACGATAATGATATAGCCGATAAGGCTAGGAATGACTTGAACGATTATTAAACTCGTAAGCAACAAGAATTACTTAGAGTTATTGAATCAGAGTGCGGAATCGATTCGCTTATCGGTGTTCTCGAGTGACTAATAACTCAGAGCCCGTGGAAAATTGGAATCAGTGAGAATGTAGCACTTGATGAAAAACTCATAAGAAGTTATGCAGTTCCATGATAATCTCGAGATACCAGGGGGTAATACTCAACGACAGATCAAGGTAAAGGTTGGACTAGGGTATTGCCCTGCAGAAGACAAGTGCTCAAACTTGCACGAGAAACGGAATCAAGGAGAAACATGGTCGGAACCACGTCCACGGATACTAGATAAACTTATTACAAGGGGGTAATTATTATAAGAGAAGCTTCCATGATAGGATCTACATCGTGTCCATGGGCATGAACACAAAGGTTCAAGGTCGACTCCCACTTCTTCAATGCATAACCTTCCATTCGCCTCTCGTATTTTGATAATGACATTAGTTGTCGAAAGTTTTACCTGGTGCAATACCAGATAAGTATGTCCCGCGAAATCTTTCGGGTTCACACAGATTAAGGAACGCATAGGTTCAACCCATCGGGGCATCGTGGAAACATATACCACAAACTTCGGAGTAAATAATACAAGCTCAAAAGTAGAGCATGGTTCACAAAACAGATGATACAATTTACCAAAGGTATAATATAGCCGAGGAAAAGCTCACCAGCTTATTTAATATGGAGGACATTGTTGTATAAAATCTGACAAAAGGGTCTGGTGGTCCACAAGGGATCTGATGTGAGCATCAGTACTCAACCAGAGGAAGAAGAATGCAAGAAGATCATACTATAGAAACAACTGACTAACTCAAAGTTCAAATGCAAAGGAATTATGATTTCCAAATCATGGGGTCAGAAGCAACGCTCTGATCAAGGATGGATAAGTTGAGTAGGCTTAGGGGTACCATCGATGGCAATTTGATAGGTCGAGATCCAACTCACGTTTAAAATGACGTCTGAGCCGGAAGAATGAATTCTAGGATATGATTGAGGATCGCGAGCATTCGCAACAAATTGAATCAACGGACTCAAAATGATAATGACAAGAGATGCCGATAAGATTATGAGACTTAAGATTAATCATAATGCAAGTAAGCAAGAATTTCAAGAGCAAAAAGGCTCCTGAAGATTTTCGGAAAATCGAATGATATTTTGAACACTTTTGTGAAATACTTGAATCAACTGTGGATGAGCGGATACTCGGTAAATGCGAGAATTTATTCGTAGGGGTATTCAGCTGGCAAAGAACTGCAAGGCAGTAGGCACAAAGTATTCTCGGGGTATTTTGTATTAACAAGATCGACTGGGAATAAAAGTAAGAATGACAGGTGTAAGTATTTATCCATAGGGATATTTTGGTGGTAGGGAATTGCAAAGGCAACGGGCACAAGGTCTTGAGAGAATATCGGAGAGTATCTTCGAAATCTTCTGATGCAGTCGGCGATCATCTGGACTGAAGGGGCTCTCCGGGAGATAGTATTTTCGAGAACCTAAAGTTAGTTTTGTTTTTAGCAAAATCAATTTACCCGAATAGAAGAGAGCTCAGAGTCCCAGAGTATAGACGAGGAATAAAAGATCCTACTACCACCCAATGGCGAGGTGGGCCCGTAAACCACACAGCCATGTTAGTAAAAGTTTTTCAATGACTAGACTCGACTTCGGCCAAGGATTTGGAAAGGGGGATTCCTACAGGCAGTCGGCTCTGATACCAACTTGTGACGCCCCCGATTTGACCGTACACTAATCATGCACGTAAATGTGTACGATCAAGATCAGGGACTCACGGGAAGATATCACAACACAACTCTACATCATAAATAAGTCATACAAGCATCATAATACAAGCCAGGGGCCTCGAGGGCTCGAATCCAAGTGCTCGATCACAGACGAGTCAGCGGAAGCAACAATATCTGAGTACAGACATAAGTTAAACAAGTTTGCCTTAAGAAGGCTAGCACAAAAGTAGCAACGATCGAAAAGACAAGGCCTCCTGCCTGGGACCTCCTAACTACTCCTCGAAGCCGAACTCCATGTAGAATCATCCTCGGGATCTCTAGCTCCTGGACTCCAGCATCTGGTTGCGACAATCAGGTATAGGAGGGGGAAAAGAGGGAGAAAAGCAACCGTGAGTACTCATCCAAAGTACCCGCAAGCAAGGAGCTACACTACATATGCATGGGTATATGTGTAAAGGGGCATATCAGTGGACTGAACTGCAGAATGCCAGATTAAAAGGGGGATAGCTAGTCCTGTCGAAGACTACGCTTCTGGCAGCCTCCATCTTGCAGCAAGTAGAAGAGAGTAGATTGAAGTCCTCCAAGTAGCATCGCATAGCATAATCCTACCCGGCGATCCCCTCCTCGTCGCCCTGTTAGAGAGCGACCACCGGGTTGTATCTGGCACTTGGAAGGGTGTATTTTATTCAGTATCCAGTTCTAGTTGTCATAAGGTCAAGGTACAACTCCGGGTCGTCCTTTTACCGAGGGACACGGCTATTCGAATAGATAAACTTCCCTGCAGGGGTGCACCACATAACCCAACACGCTCGATCCCATTTGGCCGGACACACTTTTCTGGGTCATGCCCGGCCTCGTAAGATCAACACGTCGCAGCCCCACCTAGGCTCAACAGAGAGGTCAGCACGCCGGTCTAAACCTATGCGCGCAGGGGTCTGGGCCCATCGCCCTATGCACACCTGCACGTTGCGTACGCGGCCGGAAGCAGACCTAGCCCCCTTAATACAAGCGCGAGCTTACGGTCCAATGCGGCGCGCGCCACTCAGTCGCTGACGTCAAAAGAGCTTCGGCTGATACCACGACGTCGGGATACCCATAACTACTCCCGCGTAGATGGTTAGTGCGTATAGACCAAATGGCCAGACTCAGATCAAATACCAAGATCTCGTTAAGCGTGTTAAGTAACCGCGAACGCCGACCAGGGCCAGGCCCACCTCTCTCCTGGGTGGTCTCAACCTGCCCTGTCGCTCCGCCACAAAGTAACAGTCGGGGGCCGTCAGGAACCCAGGCCCACCTCTACCCGGGTGGAGCCACCTGTCCTTTCAGCCCCCTCATCAGAATCACTTGCGGGTACTCCTCGAGCCGACCCGACTTTAGTCACCACATGTGTCATGTATATAATGTATATAGTATATACCCGTGATCACCTCCCGAAGTGATCACGGCCCAGTAGTATAGCATGGCAGACGGACAAGAGTGTAGGGCCACTGATGGAACACTAGCATCCTATACTAAGCAGTAGGATAGCAGGTAAGGGTAACAACTGTAGCAACAATGACAGGCTATGCATCAGGATAGGATTAACGGAAAGCAGTAACATGCTACACTACTCTAATGCAAGCAGTATAGAGAAGAATAGGTGATATCTGGTGATCAAGGGGGGGGGGGGCTTGCCTGGAAGCTCCGATGAAAGGAAGAAGGGTCGTCGTTGACGTAGTCGATCACAGGGGCAGCACCAGTCCCGGGGTCTACCGCAGAGAAGAGGGGGAAGAAACAGTAAATATAAAGCAAACATAGCATCACAAAGCATAACGTGGCAATATGCTGTGCTGGGTGTGACCTAACGTATGGCTACACGATATAGGTGAAGGGGGAATTCAACCGGGAATGTTTTCCCGGTTCCGGACCTGTGTCAGACAGATGACCGGAGGGGGAAAGTTCCATGTTCAGGTAGTTAGAGGCATCTGGCAGGTAAACAGACCGCGCGTTCGGATTCGTCTCGTCGTTCTGAGCAACTTTCATGTACAAAGTTTTTCGATCTGAGCTACGGTTTAATTTCTATGATTTTTTTGAAGGTTTAACAATATTCTGAAAGTAATATTAATTCTAAAACAAAGTTATTGCACCAGCATGACCTCATCGTGACGTCAGCGGTCAACACTGACCGTTGACTGGTCAAACCGGGCAGTGGGGCCCATCTGTCATTTACTAGTAACTAACTAACAGTTTTAATTAACTAATCAAGTTAATTAGGTAAACTAAACAAAGTTAATTAAGCTAATTAATTGGTTAATTAATTAAATAATTAATTTCATTATTTCTTTTTTTGGAAAAGGGCGTGGGGGTTAATTAGCCCCTAATTAAGCCAGGGGGCCATTGGCAGTGGCCGAGCCGGCCACGGCAAGGCAAGGCAAGGCACGCCCAACCGCTCCAGAGGAGCGCCAGCGGCCAACGCGCAGAGCGCTGGGAAGGGGGAGCAGGACGCGGCCCGGCGCCAGTGCGGGGAGCACGAGAGGGACGCCGGCGCGCGCGAGGGAATGGTGGAAACGGCAGGCTGCGGAAGTCGGCGAAGCAACAGCGGGCGGAGGCGGGGCTCCGGCGGGCGGCACCATGGGCGTGCGGATGCAGGGCTGGGCGTGGGGCACGCAAGCAGGGAGCGGCCGAGCCGGGCAGCAGCAGTTGCTGGCCGCAGTGATGCGTAGTCGGACGCGGCGCGCAGCATCGGACGGTGAGCGACGGGGCGACGTGGTGAGCGCGGTGAAGGAGCGACCGGCGTAGGGGAAGGGGCAGGGGGAGATGGGGTCATACCCCCGGTGCAGGGGTTCGTCGGCGAAGCGCGGGAGAGTCCGTCGGGGAAGGGGTCGAGGAGGCGAACGTCGTCGACGGGTGGGGACGGTGATGACGGGGTATGGCATCGGCGTGGGCGCAGGGCGTCGGGGGCGTCGATTGCCCCCGACCAGATCCACGCAGGAGGGAGGGTTGAAGAGGCGGGCGCCGGTGTCGAGGAGTGGGGCGGCGCGGTCACCGGGGAGAGGCGGCGTGGTCGGGACGAGCCCGACAGGGCTTCCTGATCGGGAGGGGAAGAAGGGGATCGAGGAAGTGGGAGAAGTGGGGGAAGTTAGGTTTAGCGGGTGGGGGCGGCGGCCTTAGCAGGCCAGAGAGAGATGGGTGGCCGGCTGGGCCGGGGTGGGCTGGCCGGCTGGGCCGTTTGGCCCGGTTGGCCAAGGTGGCTTTTATTTCCTTTTATTTTGTTTTTCTGGTTTTCTTTTCTTTTATTATTTTTCCTTTTCTGTTTTATTTTAGTTACACTTTATTCTTAGTTTAGTAAAATATGACAATAGCTCCAAATTAGTGTTTCAAAACAACCCACTACCCTAAAAAGTTTTACCTCAAGATAAAATAGTTTATGATTTTATAAAATATCAAAGGCATTTATTTAATAGCTTTACCTACTGTTTTAATCATTTAAGTGCATTTAAACTTTTTATAAGAATGTTCTTTCTCCACAATAATTACCTATGCATTATTTGGCAACACCCCAACATTTTAGTTTTAATATTAGAAAATCTTTACCGTTTGACTTTAATTCAATTTTAAATTTGAATCGGTTTTGAACTAACCCGAGATTAACTACAGTGACAGAGGTGACGTGGCATCATTAGCAAGGAATTACCGTAGTCTAATTATCCGGGCATCACACCACCCTTGCTCCTTTATATACGGGGGCAGGGGGCACCCCATAGACACAACAATTGATCATTGATCTCTTAGCCGTGTGCGGTGCCCCCCTCCACCATATTACACCTCGATAATATCGTAGCGGTGCTTAGGCGAAGCCCTGCGTCGGTAGAACATCATCATCGTCACCACACCGTCGTGCTGACGAAACTCTCCCTCAACACTCGGCTGCATCAGAGTTCGAGGGACGTCATCGAGCTGAACGTGTGCTGAACTCGGAGGTGCCGTGCGTTCGGTACTTGATCGGTCGAATCGTGAAGACGTACGGCTACATCAACCGCGTTGTGTTAACGCTTCCGCTTTCGGTCTACGAGGGTACGTGGACAACACTCTCCCCTCTCGTTGCTATGCATCACCATGATCTTGCGTGTGCGCATGAAATTTTTGAAATTACTACGTTCCCCAACACTAGGGCCCACACGTCAGTGACCAGGGGGTCAACTGGGGTCAACCCGGGTCAAAACGGTCAAACATGCCGGACTTGGTCCACGGCTCGTCGCCGATGAAGCCCGAGACGGCGGAGGGCCTCGGAATTTGCCCACGGTCGACCAATTCGACCGCGGTTTGGTCCTACGCGTAGCTGGGGCTCGCGCGCATCTGGTAGGCCAAGCGGGAGGAGCTGGGTTGGCCTGAGTCGATGGCGGCGAGCACGAATGCGGCGGCCAGAGTTCGGGTCTTGGCGGTTTCAGTGTTGGGAAGCACGGCAGGAGCAGCTCGAGGGGGTTTTGGGCTTCTGGCATTGCGCTGAGCACGACTATGTGCTCGGTTGCAGCTCTATGTGACAGTGGCCACGGCGGCCACATGGCAGCGGAGCCAAGCTCTCGGCCGCAACGGCAACGGTGTTAGCGGGAGGAAAAGAGCCAGGAGAGAGGGGGGATCGACACAGAAGCCCACAGTGGATCGAACGGAGGGGTTGGCGAGCTCGGGAAGAGGCTGGAGCGAGCGGGGCGGCGAGGGAGATCTCCGGCGGCCAACGGCGAAGATGAAGATGATGGAGTCGCTTCGGGCATCCCGCGGGCGCGTGATTTGTCTTGGAGCTCCGTGGCATCGAGGCGGAGCATTTGGGCATGGCGGTCGCTCTGGGCACGGTGGCAGCGAACGGCGGTCGCTCTCGAGTGAGCTCGGGGAAGGGGATAGAGGGCGAGGGAGAGAGCAGAGAGTGAGGGGAGAGGCAGAGGGGGCTGTGGGGCGTCTCCAGACGCGTCGGGGGCGCCTCGGTGGCAAGCAGGAGGTGGAGCTCGGGCACGCGCGCTGTCGACACGCCTCTGCCTACTGGCAGAGTTTGAAGACAGTCGCTTCAGGCCAGTGGGCTGGGCCGCCAGTGGGTTTGCCAGGTAAGTTGGCCAGGTAGGTGCTTTTCCTTTTATTTCTTTCTGTTTTCTATTTTTCTGCAACTGTTGGCTTTATTAAAAATACTAAAACATTTTCATAAATCCTGAAATTAATTGGGGGCTTTGTTTAGATTATTTCCAAGAGCCCACACTTAACTTCAGAATTAATTGAGCACTTAAAATAATATATAGCATTTAAATGCCCAATTGCATATAGTATGTGATTTAATTCAGTGACCTTATGTGTCCTAGAAAATTGTGCACCATTTTTGTCAGAGGTTCTAGACCAAGGCAAAGATGATGAACATTTTAGAAGGGCATTTCAGGTTCATTGAAAAAATTATTCAGTAACCCTAGTTGATCAAGGTGGTGCTGGGGGTTTTGGATCATCCCCATTTCAAATTACAAATAAATTTAGACATGATGCAAGCATATCTAGCTAGCCTAAGTGCATACTAGACAAGGGATGTGACAACTCACCCCCACTAAACAAGAATCTCGTCCCGAGATTCAAGCGTAGGGTAAGATGAAGGGGGCACACAAACTAACATAATCTTCACGATCCAGATTGCACTTCATAAAGGCGTTGATTCAACCACCATCTTTGTCTCGTCGTCTTGCTCTGAGAATTCCAGCCAACATGACAACAAGAGGAAAAGGAAACTTTGGAAGGATCGATCTTCTCGAAGATCGAACAACTCAGGATCAACTCACGGAATGAGACATAGCAACATCTCTCGAGCCGAGACACGAAGCACACATCCAGAGGGACGGAGTGGAACAGATGACGAGGGTTCACTAGGTAGACAACAATTCCACACCTAAGAGGGTGGTGAATGGTTGTCAACGTAGCGAGGATTTGAGTTGCCATGATACCCTAACAAGACACCCTAGAGAAGGATGACTCGTAGAATTATCCCTTAAGTGGAAAAAATAATTACTTTTGATTCAGAGATCAATAAAATTCTCTATACCAGCCTAGGGCAAATCTCGAGCAATCATTTGAATGAGTTCGATAGAATGACATACCCTAACTGGAATGGATGATGTGGACTACCTTGTTGAAGACAACATAATGGATGATCTTTGCTTATCACCGGAAATGGAAGGGACTCATGGCAGGACCACTTTTGAAGATGATCCTGAACAATAATTACTGAGAAGGGAAGCCCATGGGAATTTGGCACAAGGCGCCGCAAGCTGGGAACAAAATGCAAATGCCGGGAATATTCCAACCATCATATCTGCCTGAGATTCAGATCTGATTGGTGCCAGGATATTCCAGACTCATCAAGTCTAGAAAGAAAAATGAAAGTTTGCAACACAAATCGACGAGATGACGTTGTGAGATTCTCGGGGAGTGAACTACGATAGCAAGCTCCAAAACATGAGCTAGTTCTGCTACATACATGTGAACACGTTGTCCAAGACAAGAATGGCCACATAGTAGTCTTATAATAAAACACTATTGAGTTTAGGTGGGGAACCATCGTCGAGGATATCAAAGTCCTTGCATAAGGCATGCTCTTAAGAAGGAACTACTTCTCCTTAAACAAATCAATCAGTGGCTTGGTGTGCTAGGGAATTCATATGGAATGAAGATGATCAGTCTATCAGACCATAGAATACTTCGCACATGCATGACTGACTTGGGATGATTCCAGACGAAGAAAAAACAAACTTTCTCGGATCCACGGCGAGAACTTACATCAAATGCACGTGAGTTAGAGGAAGTCACTTCTTTCATCCAAACGTATACCTTGTCACAGCCCTAGCTTTAGCTTTGCTTGTGGACTAGTCTTGGTTGCTGCATCATGTTTAAATTTTGCTTAAACTTGAAATAGGGGTGATCAATCCCTAGCACCCAAAAGAACTCAACTAGGTTCAACTTAAAAACATTTTCAATGAACCCAAATGCCCTTTAGAAAAGTTCATGATTTTTGTTAAAGGTGAAAACCTCTGCCAAAAATGATGCACCTATTTCTAGGCCATTCTGGATTTTTGAATTAAATCTTATTGTATTTGACTTTTGGGCATTTAAATACTATAAATAATTTAAATGTTCAAATAATGTTGGAACTATTTTTGGGCCACTGAAATAATTCAGCAAGTGTCCATGAATATTTTCAGGATTTTAGGAAATGCCTTGGTATATTTCCTAAGCTCAAAACACAGGAAAATAATTAGAAAACAAAACCAAATTAGAAAACAGAAGAGAGGGATAGCTTACCTGGCCTCACCTGTGCAGCCACCAGAGGGGCCAGCCCACCACTGTAGCGGCCCAGCCCACCGAGGGCAGAGCCGTCTTCCTCCTCCTGCCAGTAGGCAGAGGGGAAGCGTGGAGCGCGCGCGTGCGAACGCGGCCACCTCCTGCTTGCCACCGAGGCACCCCCGACGCATCTGGAGACGCCCCGCAGCCCCTCGCTTCTCTCCCTCACTCTCTGCCCTCTCACTCGCCCTCAGCCTGCTCTCTACCTCGCTCCCCCTCGGACCCAAGAATGCCGGAGCGCACCGCCGCAAAACACCGCCCCCACCGCCGTCCCTTTCCCCGTGGCCGTGACCCTAAGCTCTGCTCAGGCCCCAAGAACCCCCACGCCGAACCACTCAAGCCCGGATGACCCTAAGACGACGCTGCGGTTTTTCATCCCCGTCCACGGCCGCCGGATGCAGTTGCCCGATTCACCGTCTTCAACGTGTCCCCGAGCCCGCTTCGACGCCCCCTGCAACCTCCGTGAGCCACTACGCCGAACCCCTCTCTCCTCGTGTTCGTCTGGCCTGTCTAGCCGCCACTTCCTCCAGCTCAAGACCTCACCGCCGCCGGCCATGGTGCCACCGTGGTTGCTGACGCCATAGCTCGCGTTCGAGCATGCCGTTGAACACCTGGAGCTCCCAGGAGACCGTAGAGCACTTCAGCTAGCCCCTCCGTGCACCATAGCGCCGCTCGCGTCAAGCCCATAGCTCCGGCCGCCGCCCAACTCGCCTCCGCCGCCGCTACCGAGTGCCCCGCGGCCTGTTGCTGCCACCACTAGATGCGTGAGAGCGCAAGCAATCCGTAGGAGCAAACCCCGCCCCAAACCGTGGGCTGTAGCGAGACCCCGACGATATCCGCCGCGCGAAATGGTCGTCGCCGGCGAAACTCCAGCGAGAACCGACGTGGCGCAGTCATTAGCGCTAATCCCCGCCAGCTCACCCGCCCTTTAGCCACTGACAATGGGCCCCGCAGCATGTGAAAGTGCTAGTCAACGCGGGTTTAGCACCGGTGTCACTGACGTGTGGACCCCACAAGTCAGGTTTGACCCTGGTTAGCGCTGCTGACGCAGGCATGACGCAGTGCTGACGCAATTAATCCTTTTCTGGATTTAAAATAATTCAGGAAATTCTAGAAAATGCCCTAAACTTCTAAAATTCATAGAAAATTATCTGTAACTCCAAATAAGATAATTTACATATGAAAAATGATCAGAAAAATCCAATCTATCCATCTGTACTGGTTTCATGCATGTTTAAACAACTTAACCTTGCTGTTTAGTTCAAAACATGATAAGGCACTATTTAAATTCATAATTTGAGTTTGGGATTGAACCTTTGGTTCAAAATGACCCAAACCCATCTGTTTGTAGTTGCATTAGCCAAAACACATTCATATTGCCATGTCATAGCATGCATCATATTGTGCATTGCATTGATCGTGTTTCTTCTATGTTTGCCGGTGATGTCCCCTCTCATTAGACGTTGCTTCCACGATGTGATCGATGACACCGATGAAGAACTATAATATCTTCAGAAGTGCCAGGCAAGCAAACCCCCTTGTTCATTCCGATACAATCCCACTCTCTTGCTCCTGCTCTCTTTTACTGCATTAGGACAACAACGATTTAACTATTACATGCTGCGGTAGCTGAATCCCTTATCCTCTGCATGACCTGTCATTGCCATAGTAAATAGATGAAACCCACTAGCATGAGTAGGAGTTGTTTGAGCCCTGATGTGCCTACTCATTCATGCTTGTTTGTCATGCCTGCTACTGCTTAGAGTTGAGTCGGGTCTGATTCGTCGGGGGATGAATTGGAATGGTGATGAACATGTCCTACTGTGTGTGAGCTAAGTGTGTGAACACGATTTGGTAAAGGTAGCGGTGAGAGGCCATGTAGGAGTACATGGTGGGTTGTCTCATTGAAGCCGTCCTCAGGAACTGAGTTCTGTGTTTGTGATCCATGATACAATTACTACCATGCATTGGGCCCGTAACCAATGGACCCTCTCGGCTTCTTAATCACCCTTGTCCTTTGTCCAGGAGTTGCAAGTAGTTTCTGGTGTTTGTAGTATGCTGGAGGCCGTGGGCAGCGCTGACCGGAGGGGTGGGCTGTGATGCGGTAGGCACGTGGCACGGTGTACCGGGCGCCCGTTTGGTGTCTCGGGAACCCTGCACACATCGTTCGGAGCCGTATGTGGAAACCTCGGCCGGACTCCCTGTGGATGGAACCTGAATAGGCGATAAACCTCGGCCGACACCCACGTTGGGCTTCCGCTTGAAGGTTGCCGAGTACGTGTCGTGTAAACGACGGTAAGTGGTGAGAGCGTGTGTGTCGAAGTACACCCCTGCAAGGTTAACATCATCTATTCGAATAGCCGTGTCCGCGGTAAAGGAGTTCTGGGTTGCCTATAACAGTTCATAGACAAGTGAAAGTGGATACTCTAAAATGCAAAAGATAAGCGTGAGTGCTATGGATGGTGTTCTCGTAGGGAGACGGGAGCGGATCCATAGTGGAGTATTGATATGGTGAATATGTGGACTCGTGTGCGCCACCTCAAAAGAGTTACTTGCAGTCGTAGTTTAGGATAGCCACCGAGTCAAAGCTGGCTTGCTGCAGTTAAACTCCACCACCCCATTTGATTGATACCGATGCATATGTAGATAGTTCTGATGTAAGTCTTGCTGGGTACATTTGTACTCACGTTTGCTTATTTTATGTTTTGCAGAGAGACGTCAGTCTCGCTAGTAGTTCCGTGTGGACTTCGACGTTTAGCTTGATACCTCAGCTACGATCTTGTGCCCTTGGCAGGATCTGGTAGATAGTCAGGCTTCTCAGCCTTTTTCATTTGTAGTTGTCTGTAATCAGACAAGTTAAGCTTCCGCATGTGCTTGTTGCTTGTATGCTCTGAATGTTGGGTCATGAGACCCATGTTTGTAATATCTCGCTCCTCGGAGCCTAATGAATAAATACTCTGAGTCGTAGAGTCTTGTTGTGATGCCATGTTGTATTTGCACATATCGAGCATATTATGTGTATGATTGAAATGCTTGGTATGTGTGGGATCCGACAACCTAGTTGTTTATCCCTGGTAGCCTCTCTTATGGGGAAATGTAGTCTTGTGCTTCCATGAGCCATAGTAGTCCGCTACAGCCCGGTTCACCGGAGTCCTGCTAGCCCAGCACTACTGCTCCGGAACACTTGACTGGCCGGCATGTGATTCACTTCGTTCCTGTGTCTGTCTCTTCGGGGAAATGTCACGCGGTGACATCCGGAGTCCTGGCTAGCCTACTACAGCCCGGGTTCCCGGAGTCCTGTTAGCCCAGTGCTACAGCCTGGATTCGCACGCTGCTGACCGACATGCTGGATGTTGATTCATGTATGCCTGTCCCCGTAAGTTAGTGCCACTTTGGGTTCACGACTAGTCATGTCGGCCCGGTTTCTCTGTCATATGGATGCTAGCGACACTATCATATACGTGAGCCAAAAGGCGCAAACGGTCCCAGGCTATGGTAAGGCGACACCCGTGGGAATACCGTGCGTGAGGCCGCAAAGTGATATGAGGTGTTACCGGCTAGATCGATGTGACTTGGAATCGGGGTCCTGACAGCGTTGGTATCAGAGCCTGACTGCCTGTAGGTCTACTAAGCCAAACTGGTCGAAGTTGAGTCTATAAATGCTTTAGTTATATAAGGGAATTGATTGTGGGAGGGAACGTAAGGCTCTTTTTACTCCTTTACCTTATGCCCTTCTGATCTGAGTCACCCTCTTCTCTTCTACGGGGATTAAGAACTAGGTTTCTCATCTTCTATTAGGATCACGTGTTACTAATCCGTAGTAACTTATAGGACTGTTGGTTACAAGCCCCAGCTCAGTTTCTACTACTTCCGTATGTTCATAGCCGGCCTCAGAACCTTGATATTGTGATGTTGAGTGGTCATGCCACTATTTTGCAGGATGTCTCAAGTATTTTTCAGCATTTACAGTCATTATGCTAACCGAGTCATCCCAGGTTTCTAAACTATCTGATGCATTTGCAAAATCATCTACCTCTGGTTTCGATGTTCCTTTAGGCCAGGTTAATCACACTAATTGCTGAGTTGAGGTACTCTATTGCCTCGACATATATGTTGGAGTTATTATTACAACCCTAGGTGTCTTAGAGGACCACTTAGTAATCTAGCAATGCTTGCATCCCCAGTGTGATGGCTCTGGCCATTATTCTCGAAAGCATCCCGTGATGCCATTTAGTTAGTAAGCATTCTATTTCTGGGTTCTTGAGCCCAAGATTCACTCCACTTACCTCCTGTTGATAGTGTTTGCTGGTTCCTTTAGGTTATTAGTAACCTTTGCATTAGTCCTCAAGGTCCGTGGTATATCACTCTTCCAAATACCATGAACTATCCTTGGCAGAAGTTCCTCGTTGAACTAAAGGATCACAATAAGAGTGCTCTTAATGGGTTCTCCCTTCAAGAATTGTGAATCTGCCAGTCCTTCCTCTTCTGCATGGGTTATCCGGAAGAAACATGTTGAACTTGGTTCGACATACTAATCTATGCATCCACAACTCAAAATTTTATATGTTCCTTGAGTTTACCCTCCTCAGCTGTATTCTGACCCCAGTCTATCAATTGATAGTCAGGAATAGTTGCATTCGTGTTCATCGATGCGTATTATTCTTGTGGTCTGTCAAGCCATTCTAATCCGGAATGACTAGGAGAAACAAACTCCAGTACCTTATCCATCTTTGAGATTGGCTCAAAAATAGTTGTATTCCGCAGATCAAATGCCAAACCAGTTTTTGTTCTGTTCTACCTTCGAGTATTACCCCCTTTATGTCGAGAATATCGTAGGAATTGCACCACCTCTTATGAATTCTTGACGTAGTGATACTCCTCGCCATCATCACTCATTTCTTGGTCCCGTATTGTTGCAACCGGAATGCCGACAAGTGAACTATGATGTGTGAAATCAATACTCCTAGCAACTCTGTTGCTTGGTAGTTAAAGGACAATAATTTCATCCTTAGCGTGTTGGTTACTGAGTCACATCCTAAGGTTGATCGTGCTACCTAGTTGTAACACCCCGCATGTAACTTGCCATATTTGTAACTCCGACTCTTGCCATTTCCGTTAATGTGATATGTTTTTCCCTCCGTTTTTGGGTTTTGTCTTTCGTTTTGTATTTTGTCATGTCATGCATTTTCATATCATATCATCATGTGCATTGCATTCGCATACGTGTTCGTCTCATGCATCCGAGTATTTTCCCCGTTGTCCGTTTTCCAATCCGGCGCTCCTATCTCCTCCGGTGCACCCCTCTAGTTTTCTTTCATGTGCGTGTGTCAAACTTTCCCGGAATGGACCGAGGCTTATCATGTGGTCTTGATATACCACCTGGAGACTACCGGTCAAGTTTCGATCCATTCGGAGGTCGTTTGGTACTGCAACGATTAACCGTGGCTCCGCTATGTCCATTTGAGTGTCCAGCAAAAACCCCATCCAAAACCAGCCCAAAGCCCACCAAACTCTCTTCCATGCTCTAGGTCGTTCGATCACGATCGCGTGGGCAAAAACCGCACCTCATTTGGAGCCTCCTAGCTCCCTCTACCTATAAATGAGTGGGCATCCCGAAAAACGCATTTGCAGACGAAACCCTAACCCTCTCCTCGCGCCGCGCCGGGCACGTCCGCGCCGGCTGGACGCACCGGCCGCAGCCAATCGGCGCGCGCCACCTCACCCG